>NC_085140.1:133382550-133682550 GCF_024139115.2 Armigeres subalbatus
TATGGAAATGTACGAAAACGAAATACAGAGGAGAAGGGAAATATAGAAAGTACAATGTTAGTATGAAGAGTTGAAATTAAAATTTCGGTTTTTATTTGCTATTTTTTGTTTTGTTTTTCGATATCATATTTTTGGTGTTTATTTGATAGTTCAAAGATGTATTTTGCTTTTCTTCGTTTATAACACAACGATGCTCGTCCGCGCGGGAATCATTCGGCCTGTTTTATGCTTATATTTTTGTTTTGTTTTAAACACAGTGAGTTCTTGAAGATTCAAAAATCTAGTCAACTTAAGCTTTCTAAGATTTACCGGTATGAAGCATCTGATGCTTGACCATGTTTGCCTGCTGTGCAAATGCCTTGCCACACGTGGAACACTTGTAAGGTTTTACTCCTAAAATAGGATGTGGGGAGTTTTGTTTTTTTTGCAAAAGTTGGCAAATTAGTGTTGGGAAAAATGGGAGAAAATAGACGGTCGAATATTAGTGAATTCTCCATACGCATGTTTCTTTACTTAAATCTGAGATTATTGCAAAGGAGGTCAAGGATAAATAATCTATGATTAGCGCAAACTTGTTTGAAGTGACTTACCCGTATGGAGCATCTGATGTTTCACCATGTTAGCTTGTTGGGTGAATGCTTTATCACAAACAGGACATTTATAGGGTTTCAAGCCTGTAAATATAATTAAATAGAATTAAACATTTTTAGATATTGTCGAAAAAAAAGTTGCCTTCCAGTACATTAATTACAAAAAACGTCTTCGCTAACTGAATATAACGTATCCAAGTAGATTTACCATTGTTAGATTAGCTAAAACCTTCAGCGGTAAAGCACACCACTTATTCCAAACAAATGCATACTTTAAAAGAAGTAGGCATCTATACTGCCAATGATCACACATTTTCAACATTCGACAAAAAGTAGGCATGGGAGAAAGTAAAGGTTTGCGTATGGAAATCTAATTAATTTTCTCTGAGTGAAGAACTGAAGTCATTTAAAAATTCACAGAAATAGAAAAAAAAAAGTTTTTTAAAAATAGACAAAAACTTTTGAAGTTGTAATTTTTTGGAGCGACGTCTACTTAACTTGTTATTTGAGTGCAAGCGACAGACTTGTCCAGTGTTAATGATGTGCGGTCACTCTGCTCAATGTTACAAAACAACTTGGTAACATTTCTGATTTCACTTAGTCTGCTGAAAAAACTAACAATTGGGGAACTATTCTAGCTTAGCTTTGACTGACTTAACATATCTATGGTTGCTACTCCGTGATTGACCAGAATCGGAATCAGATTGACCAGGATTTGTGAATAATTCTCACTGTACAATTTGTTTGCCTCTGCGTTTTTACAAACGACTGCGGAACGATGCATAAGCTTAACTCAAAATTGACAAAAAATACAAATGTTACGAATATGCGATCATGGACAACTATATGCATTTTATTTATGAAGGCGAGTTTCCACCTTCTCAATTGACAAAATTAATTGTCGTGAATTTTCACTTATAGTATCTTTTTTTCGGCACATAGAACTTCTTGATATTGCAAAAAGAAAACTTTCAACTCACTTCTAGAAGAATTAATCATCAAACTCAAAAAATTCAATCCTGGAAACGACGATTTTCCACACTTGATATAGCCTAACGAGTGAAATTTGACTGCAATCATATATCAAGCTCTATCTGGTAAAAGGGCGAATGTCGCAAGAGAGAATTCTCTTCGTCGACTTCGCCTCTTTTAAATAAAAGTGACAAGTAGAGGATTTCTTTGCAGTTTATCACATCAGAATGCAAGTTCGCATTGTTTTGTATCGTGCTGAGGTGATAAACCACTAAGAAATCCGCTGTAAATGTGCTGTCTGTTGCCTAATATATGGGGATTTATGAAGAGGGATGTATTGTTAATATATTTGATTTGCTGTAATCTAATAGAGATTTTTTTTTCATATTATTTCTGCTTGGGTACATTTTATTTCAGTTAGCGAATAAATATTTTACCATAAATTTACATAAACAAAAATAATTTGAACACTTCAGGTGAATATTTATAATACATATTTGTAACTGAGGGAGCGTGGAACGCATTAATGTTATATGTGGACAAAAAGGTATCTAATATCTACAATGAAAAAAGGCTGATAATGATATAAAAGTCAGCGACATTTACCGGTATGAAGCATCTGATGTTTAACCATGTTGGCGTGTTGAGTGAAGGCCTTTTGGCACACTGGACACTTATAAGGCTTCAAACCTGCAAAGTTAGCCGTTGGTGAAACGAGAAGAGAAAAATAGAGCAAAATCAGCTTTTTCGCCGTTGGGGTCAATTGGAAAGAGAAAATTATATTAGCAAACAAAACTATGACCTATGTTAGAGATAAAAAAGCGTCCGTATCATGAATAAAGGAGTGATGAAAAACCATAAGCGTATAATAAACTAGAGTGAATTTTGTAAATTTGTTTTTATACCATATAAATAAAATTGAATTGGCTTAGAAACCTCGCAGTTAATAACTGTGGAAGAGTTAGTAGAGAACACTAAGCTGCGAGGCGGCAATGTCCCAGTGGGGAATGTAATGTCAATAAGAAGAAGAAATAAAATTGAAATTAATTTTTATTGTTTAATTTTGAATTAAGTGAAATTGGAATCCATCATTATCAGACAGTTGATAGGCCCGACGGTTTTACTTATGTTTAGTATCACAAATAAACAAAATCTGTTGGATTACCTAGTTATAGTCCATTAGTCTAGTCAAGGCATTGCAACATTTTAAGACATTCTAACCCATAAACGTTGAAAATTATTATTCCGCATATATTGCCTTTCTTGTACAAAAAATTGTACTGAAAGGCCATCATTTGACTGCAAAAATGAAATTTTAACAGGAGGGTTGGATATACATAGTGTTATATACAAAACGACCCAGCTCGTCGATCTGAGCAAATGTCTGTCTATCCGTGTGTATGTGTATGCGTGCAGAAAAACTAAGAAAAACATTAGACTACTTTCTAAATATTAATCGTTAAACCGATTTTCTCGCAACAAGTCGCATACGACAGGAGGCAACTCGAAAGGCTGAAAAATCATGAGAAACCAATTTTAGTGGAAGAATTCACATTTGACGTTAATAGGGGCACAAACTAAAATGATCCGCAACCTTCTTGCGTCTTCTTGTTGTCTTTCAATTTTTATAAGGAATTCTTATTTTTTACTCTATACAGCTAAAAATGTTGAGGTAACATAGAAAGGAACAAGATTTTGTTGTTCTTGATTCTTGTGTTTGGTTTTTGATTCTTGGCAAGATTACTTTCTTATTTTTTATTGTTTATTCCGAGGTTTATTCTTCTTTCTTCTTCCTTCTTCTTTTCCTTCCTTTATTCCTACTTCCTTCTCCATTTTTTCTTTTTCCTTCTTTTTTATTCAATTTTCTTCATTTTTTTTCTTCTTTCTTCTTCAACCCTTCCTAGTTCCTTCTTCCTGTTTCTTTCTTGATTCTTTTTCTACCTTTCTTCTTAGTTCTTCCTCCATAGTTCTTCCTTCTTAATTCCTTTTTCCTTGTTCCTATTTCCTTCTTTCTTCTTCTGCCTTCTTTGTTCCTTCTTTCTTCTTCTTACTCCTTTTTTCTGGTTTCTTCTTTCTTTATTTTGTTCTTCTTTCTCCATTCATTCCTTAGGCTTTCTTATTTCTTCCTTTTCCTTGTTTTTTCTTCTTTCTTCCTTCTTTTATTTCCTTGTTTTTCCTCCCTTTATGTCTTCTTTCCTCTACATTCTTCCTTTCCTAGTTTCTTCTTCCTTTTTCCTTATTCCCTTTTCTCTATTCTTTCTTCATTCTCTTTATTCCTTCTTTTTTCTTCCTTCTTTCCTTTTTCCCTTTTCTTTCTTTCGTCTTTTCTTCTTTTCTTCTTTCTTCCTTGTCCCTTGTTTCTTCATATTTCTTTCTTCTTTCGTTCTGTTTTCTTTTTCCATTATTTTCCTTCTTTTCTTTCTTTTACCTTCTTCCTTTTTTTTCCTTCATTCTTGTTCCTTCTTCTTTTTTCCTTCTTCTATATTTATCCTTTCTTCCTGTCTTCCTTCTTCATTTTTTCTTCTTGCTTCATAATTATGCCTTCTTCCATCTCTATCTTACTTTTTCCTCTTCTTTCTTCTATGTTTTCTTTAATCTCTCATCTTTTTTTCCTTCTTCCTTCTTCCGTCTTCTTTCTCCCTTCTTCCTTCTGTCTTTTTTCTTCCTTGTTTCTTCTTGCTTCATCATTATTCCTTCTTCCATCTTTATCTTACTTTTTCCTTCTTCCTTTTTCTATGTTCTGTCTTCCATCGTTCATCTTTTTTACTTCTCCCATCTTCTTTCTCTCTTCTTCCTTCTTCTTCCATCCTTCCTTCTTCTTTGTACAATTTTTAATTCATCATTCTCTATTCTTTAATCTTTAATTTTTATTTTTTATTCTTTACTCTTTATTCTCTATTCTTTATTCTTTATTCTGTATTCTTTAATCTTTATCCTTTATTCTTTAGTCTTTATGATTTATTCTTTATCCTTTATTATTGATTCTTTATTATTTATTTCATTTTTAATTCTTTATTCTCAATTCTTTATTCTTTATGTTTTATTCTTTATTCTTCTTTATTCATCATTCTCTATTCTTTATTCATCATTCTTTAAGTTTGGTAATCATCCTCTATTCTTCAAACATTATTCACTTTTCATCCACTCAACATAGTTGGTACAACATATCGTATGGTTGGGATTAATTTCATCCCATCAATTTCAGCCTTTTGAGACTTTCAGCCTTTTGAGTTCAGCCTTATGAGTATTCAGCCATATGTGTTTCTATCTTTCGTAGGACACCCTTTAGTGGAATGAGGTATCTTTAAATTATAAACGATTGAATTGTGTTGGGGCGTGCTTAGTTCATC
This sequence comes from Armigeres subalbatus, assembly GCF_024139115.2. Taxonomy (NCBI): domain Eukaryota; kingdom Metazoa; phylum Arthropoda; class Insecta; order Diptera; family Culicidae; genus Armigeres; species Armigeres subalbatus. Next base: position 133,387,463 of record NC_085140.1, read on the forward strand.
CATTATTGGATCATTTACCCTAGATGTTAACCCTCTCTTCCCACGACTTTTTCAAAGTTTTCAATAGGAAGCAATCATCTAGGGGAAAAATGCTAGAACAAAAGTTATTTGGCATAGCTAACATTAGTGGAAAACGTTTTTGATTGTAGATCAATAGTTACTTGATTGTTTTCAATAGTTTAACTATTTTTACACAAAATTGATTATATTTGCAGTCTAATGAAACCATAAAGTTGTGCCAAATACTGCTTTTTGTTGTTGAAATAATTCGATGAATGTTGGAAGGTGCAAAATTTGATGGAGCTCTACAGCTACCATGGGAAAGAAAGGGTTAAGTGTTCAGTCTGTACGACCTCTGGTCGAAGACGGTGTTCCTTTTTTTATTATTATTTAACCGGCATGGTAGATGCTACCATTGGTACTCCGCGTATCTGAAGGAATAACTCCTATCCATACCTCCCGTGGTGCCGCCTGGGTACGAACAACCTTAATGAAAATCGGGTAACCAACCCTGGTGGGAACTATGATCGTACTATAGGGGAGGGAGCAGGGTTTGCAGAAATCGCTCTAAATAGATAACGAACAACGAAAGGCAAGAAAGGCAAAAACTGTTCCGAATCATAACAAGCCACGATAACAAATTTATCAAACTTGTATAGGGTAAAATGCCCAATAGTGGACCCCTAGTAGCGAAATTTTGCTCTTCCGGGCATAATGAGTGGAAATTTGCAAAATATTAATTTTGCGTGATATCTAATATCAAGCTCTGCATCTCCTCTTCACGATACATACATAGAACACTCAAATACTGACGTTATTCTTCGAAATTAACATTTTAAAGTCGGACTGAATTTGTTCTATAGTAGACCCCTGGGGGTCCATAATAGGAAATTGCTTCCTATAGTCGACACTTCATTTGATTTTCATGTTTCGTTTCGGGACGTTCTTCTTCCCTATTATGGACCCCCCCAAAATATTCCTATAATGGACACCCTCGTGTTTATTTTTATAGAATTGTAAAAAATCATTTAATTTTACTTTTCCATAGCATTTTCAATGCATGTAATCAAATGATAGGACTGTAAGGTAGGTTCTCCTAATGGAATTTCATAGCAAAATGTTTCCATTGTGCTGTAATAATGAAAAATGGCTGGAGGGTCCACTATTGGTTGAGGGTCCACTATTGGGCACTTTACCCTAAATACAAGTAAAAAAACAGAATCGAATAGGCAGCCCCACAGACGGATCTGACGACGTCAACATATTGCGGGAGAACATCGGTACATTTATTTATGTTGCCATAATCGAATAGTTTTTGTTGTTTCATGATACTTCAAATTTCTTCACTTATTGTGACACACTGCGACACTTTGTCAGCGAATTTTAAAATTAAAGCATATTCTTTTTACGCGATTTTCTACTACTGTTTTTTACGCTTAAAAAAGGTTTTAAATTATTTAGAATCCCAAAGATAAAAAACAATTATTTTGTTGTTATAATCGAATGGTTTTGTTGTAAAATCAAATCTAGACCAACATTTGAATAGGGCGTAACAGCCAAATTTTATTCTTACTGATTCTTCGTCCACATACAGAGCTGTATATGTAGACGAAGAATCAGAAGGAATAAAATTTGGCTATAACGCCATTTTCAAATGTTGTTTTAGAAATGTTGCCAAAATCTAATGGCATTGTTGCCAAAATCGAATGGGGTCAGCACTAAAGAATCATGGAAAATCGTATGCATGGGATAGGCAGTCAGTGTCGTTATTTAACATGTTAGAAAAAAAAAATGGTTGCATAATGTATTCGAATAGACAAAGGACCTATAATAAATTCCTTTTCTCCATCTTTTTATATAAAGTATCTTAAATAAAACTAGGGAAACTGTTCCACTCTTCAACTTGCTGTAACAAACTGATCCTATCGCCGAATAAAATAAATAATGTTAAATTTTTGTAATCATGCTATGCTCATTTGCGTGTCATTTCTTTGATTTTCATTAGATGAACATAGGCGCTGTGAGATGAAGAACCGGAACAGTGACCCTACATGAAGAAAAGAATACTATCAGTTTACATACCTGTGTGGAGCATCTGATGTTTGATCATATTGGCATGTTGCGAAAATGCTTTCTGGCAAACGGGACACTTATAGGGTTTAAGTCCTGCAATAGAAACAAAATATATCAGTATAAATTGAAATATTTACTTTTTAACAAAACAAAATAAAAAACTATAAAAAATCAAGGAGATCTTTACATCTGTATAACTGCCCTTTTATGAAAAGGTATTAAACAACACAGAAATCCAAGCAAAATGGAACAATCATACATATAAAGGTATATGAAAAGGGCTTACTGCCCTTAAATTCATAACACTCCCATGTTTGCTTAATTTCCTATCTACATGGGACGGTTATGAATTTATGGGCAGTATAAAGAGATGAATAAAAGAAGCATACTGTTGTTTTCGATTTTGAAATTATTTTTACAAAACAAATAATGCTTGTGGAAAAACCAAAGAGAAGTAACGAAAACATAATATGATGGAAATAGATTTACCGGTGTGAAGTAGCTGATGCTTCAGCATATTAGCCTGTTGTGTGAAGCATTTTTCACAGATAGGGCATTTGAAAGGCTTCAATCCTGATTTTAGTGGTTGAGAGAAGACATTGGAAAAGATTTGCAAAATAGAGGAGAGTAAAATATTTTAATTTTATTAGCTTTCTTTGATTCATCTCTGACAATACGTTGTAGATTTTTTCGAAGCAAGTGGGTTCGTCCGGTCATGGTCTCAGTGTTTAACCATAATAAAGTGAGTTAGGATTAATACTATTTATATGTGAAAAATATATTACTATGTCGAGCTACATCTAGTACATAACTAGTATGCTCTTTTGTCATGACATCCGCTCAACTACTGCATCGTTTATTTCGTAATATCTGGTACACCGCAACATTCCCGTCGACTGGATGCAAGGTATCTTAGTGAAGGTACCCTGGTGATCTGACTGTATGCGATAACTGGCGAGGCATTATGTTGCTGTGTACCGTTCGCAAAGTTCTATGCAAAGTTATCCTAGCCCGAATTCACGAGAAGATCGATGCGCTCCGTATCATTCTGGATCAGGTCAACGAATTCCGAGAGTCCCTTCACTTGGTATTCATTGACTATGAAAAAGCTTACGACTGTCTCAATCACGAGAATATGTGGGGCGCCCTGAGACGCAAGAAAATCATCGGCTTCATTGAGGCACAGTACGAGGCCTTCTCGTGTAGAGTACTGCACAATGGGGTCTTGTCCGACCCTATCCGGGTCGTAGCTGGTGTGAGGCAAGGATGCCCGAGTAGCACACTTGTTGCATATCAGTCACTGTGACTCATATGCGACCAAATCCAGTCACATTGAAGTTGCTGCAATTAAATCGATGTGAACTGTGCTACTAGGGTGTATTCTATCACCCTTACTGTTCCTCATCGTAATCGATGAGATTCTGGTAGATGCGATTGACCGTGAACCAAACCGCGGGCTGTAATGGCAGCCTATAACCATGGAGCACCTAAACGACGTCGAATTGGCTGATGACGTTGCACTCCACGCTCAATGGCGCTCTGATATACAGAGTAAGCTCAACGACCTTGCCGAATGCCGAGCACTCCTCTTCGGCAGGCTTAGTCATCAACGTCAACAAAACCAAATCGTTGGATGTAAACACTGTGACTCCTACCAGTTTCACAGTAGCCGGGCAACCAGTGGAGAATGTTGCAAGCTTCTAATATCTTGGCAGCCAAATGGCGTCAGACGGCGGTACCAAGATCGACATAGGCGCACGGATCAAGAAATCAAGGGCTGCCTTCGCAAGTTTAAAAGATATCTGGAAAAGCAGGAAGATAAATGAACCACCAAAATAGGAATTTTCAACTCTAACGTGAAATCTGTGCTGTTATACGGTAGCGAAACATGGTGTGTATCAGCGGAGAACCCTCAACGGCTGCAGGTGTTCATCAACAAGTGCCTGTGGTATATAATTCGGGCCTGGTGGCCTCACAACTGGATTTCAAACAACGAGCTCCATCGTCGTTGTCACCAGAGGCCGATAGCAACAGAAATTCGGGATCGGAAGTGGGGTTGGGTCGGCCACACTCTACGCAGGGGCGGAAACGAAATCTATAAACAAGCATCAGACTGGAATCCAGCGGGACATCCCAGCAGAGCAGACCCAGACGCTCACGGCGGCGAAGCCTCAATGAAGAAATAAAAGAAGTCGACTGGCAACAGGTTAAAGCGATAGCTGGACAACGCTCAGGATGAAGATCTTTTAAGTCGTTCCTTTGCAACACCGGAGATGTACAGGATCCATAAGTAAGTCTTTGTCATAACGCCAAATGATTGTCTAGTTTAGGACCTAATTACGGATTCCACATTTACTCTCACCTTCACTTCATCTAACGAACACTTCACATTTAAGTTCATGAAAAGTTAATTGCATATATTCCGGGTATTGAGTCACCCGAAGTAGTTATTAATTATTATGCCTGAAACCTGATTTATGCACCACATGCACAACATGTGACAGACTTTATTCGAAAAATGTATTGGAATGTAACCACTTCTTTCGGTGGGGTTTGTTGGGATCTACACGTTTTTTCAAAGTGGTCGAGAAAAAAGTGTCCCTAAGGAAAAATATTATTTCCTAAGAATCAATTTCCGGAAATATCCACTATTCGAAATTATGAGCTCTCCTCTTTCATATCATATGTAAATGAAAATGCTCTATTATAGGGGGTTCTAGAACAATTTTTATTTTTCTCAGGATTTTAGTGCTAATCCCCAAATGGTTCCCAAAAAGAGTGTGATAATGACCTCCGACAGAACAATTTGTATACTTAGGTACGTTAAAGAGGAAATCCTATACTTTCCTGTAGTGGATAGAGATTCAGAGATACCGTGCTGTGCCCGTATTTCGTTCACCTAAGGCGATGCGCTATGGTTTCTAAAATGGTTCGAGACCCCTCCTTCCTTTGTAAAGGGGGGTTCTCATATAAATGAAACGGAAATTTCTGCATAACTCGAGAGCTAAGCGGAGAATAATTAATCAATTTTATGCGATACGAAGGTTCGTCGGGTCTGCTAGTAATTGCATATAAAAATGAATTTGTGTGATACCATATTATATAAGTGGTAAATGTTGAGTTATTAACAAAAAGTATTAATGAAAAACTGCATCAAATAATTATAATTGCCAAAAACTTAACTTACCATTGTGAACCAGATCATGCCGCTGCAGATTCGCCAACTGAGTAAAACCCTTATTACAAATCTGGCATACAAAAGGACCTGTAATATAATTACGTATACAAATTAGTCTATTATTCCGCATTATTGCTAAATATTCTTACGGTCGCCAGTGTGAGCCTTCGTGTGCTTCCACATAGAACTGTGACTGGGAAACTCTTTCAAGCAGATCTCGCACTTAAACTTGTTCTCAGTCAGATGCTTGGTACGATGTTGCTGCATCTCCTCCATCGTATCGAAACGCTGATATTTTATGGAACATATTGGTTTTCATACAATTCCAAAATGCGTATGGAAGAATATAAAAACAAACGAAAAAAAACTTTTCAGTATTACAAATCACTTGAACTGCCGATCTACTAGGACATTCAAACTATGAGCTATGCCATTTGATATAGAGAAAATTTCAGCCACGGTTCACACATCTAGTTTTCCTGTTATAAGGTATAATATAATGTACATATTAAATACTTTATTGAAATTTATTTGATGGACGCTGTATGTGCTTCATCGATCAGAACTAACAAAATTGTACAATTTCCCATCTTCCTGCGCTCTAAACTAAAGAACAAAGCATAAATCATTGTTATCTCACGCGCTATTTTTTATTGTTAACCTACAAAACACAGGAACTTACTTCAGAACGTTTCCTAAATCATACATTTAACCGAATTTGAATTTTATTTGATTGCTTTAGAATAAAATGTGAATTTGCCAAAGGTAACCTACCTACAACATAATAACATAAAATTTGTTCACTAATTAATGATTTTGAATGTATTACTTCTACGTGAAGTGCGATATGTGCCATCACAAATATTGCTTTCAAATCGACTTCTATAAAAACATTCTTCATGCCTGCCGTATCCTAACGGAACTATCAATTCTATACTTTCGCCTCTAATTCTATCATGAACATGTACGTCTAAGTTTGGAAGATGATATTAGCATTTCCATATCATTATAAAATTTGTTTTTTTTTTGCGTTGGGCTGAGCTAAGATTTCTAACTTGTTTACTTCTTACCTTTCTGCATTGAGGACATTTGATTCGGTTCAGATTTATTAATGCGTTTCCTAGCGAAAGTGATACCGCTAGGGGATGTTTATGTTCTGTCATGGTATCTTGCCCAAGCATCTCTGTGCGGGCAAGCGAAACCGCTAGCGAGTGCTTGTTATCGACCATCTGGTTCTGGACAAGCATTTCCGAACGGGCAAGTGAAACTGCGAGAGAGTGCTTATTCTCGACCATCGGATCCTGGACCAGCATCTCCGTACGGGCAAGTTCGATCTCCCCATCCTCAAAGGTTGGTTGCTGTTGAAAGAATAAAAAATATATTCGTTACAATTGTGTTTATTAACTTTACCACACACAAACAGACATAATACTCGTGAAATTCTCATCGTTCACTGATCTACAGGTCAATTTAAAAAAATCATTATTCGTATTTGCTCGGGTTAGACTACCGTCATCTGGTTCATGATTCGCCCAACTCAGTGAAAACAACAGACGTCGTTAGTGTTTGTACGACGATGAATTTGATGAGTGAGTGTTCAATGTGTTATGTCTAATGTCTGTGACTATATTAGAACTTTTACGCTTTTACACCGTGTGGCGCAACGACAATCAATACCGACAAACTATATGGATGAAAAGCAGAGCGGTCAAATGCAAAACACAAAAGAAATTCGTTTTATACTTGCTCTCTTTCTAATATCTAGGATAATTTTTCATTTGTTGGATTTTTTCCTCAGCACGTGAGACAATAGTAGTTTGTGCAACAAGTTGCAAAAAGATGTTTTTTTCAGCACGAGTTGTAAGTTTATGCAACGAGGCTTGCCGAGTTGGATAAATACGAGTGCTGAAAAATCGAGTTTTGCATTGACTAAAATTGGACTTTAATAAGGGATACAAACATTTACACAGAATAGAATTCACAAAGGCACTATATTAGTGCTTTTCTTCTATATGCACTTCTCCATTTTAGTTGACTCTCTAATATGAGTCTATGAATTTAAAAGGGAAATATCGAGATGTACATAGAGCTCAAAACTATTTAAAAGGTTTTTATTTTTTTGAGAATTCATTTTTTTTGCGGTCGGTAACAAACATTTTGATTGACACTGTGATGTCACTCAGAAAGACTTCATTGCCTTGTCCATTGCAATGGTTTCGGATATTCTTTAGGATATGTGTCAAGATGAATGCTTTCTTTAATTTTGCAGGTGGCGCAAGAATTTACAGCAAGTGCAATCGAAAGTTACACAATAAATCTCGAATGCAAGGAAAAATACATTAAACATACATTTTACAGTCAATAATTTAACTGAATTTGTTGAAAATCAACTTTATGCGCATTATGGGTGACCATTAAGATATCGAATTATAAATATATAAATGGAATAAAATGTCATTTTTCTTTTGTCATAATTATTGCGTGGTCAAAAATGTGCTTGCGTTATTCAAACCATTTGTATAACTCAAAAACAACTTAATAGTTTTAAAAATGTAAATAATAACTAATATACTACATAAGTGCATGTATTATAAAAGTATTTCATAAACGTTTTTATTACTTTACTTGTTATAGTATATTATATAATGTTCATATAAGTCATATACATTAGTTATACTGATGGAATTTAAAACATATATTATGACATGAATGATGTTTTCTAAGACGCCATTTTTTGCGCTTTTTTGGGCTATAAGCATTAGAAAACCCCAATTTATCCACCGGTGGTGATGATGCCTTTCTCGATTCAATATGTTGAATTCGAATTAATGCTGTAATGCAGTACTTATTGCCTACATCTCGGCGGTAACAAGATTTTGTGCAATTCTATTACGTTGCTTAAAATTACTTACCTTGGGTTGCGCCACGGCTAAAATGATTAATAATTCAATGTGCATTTGTGTTTTTGTTGATTAAAAAATAAAAATATAATCCAAACTGCTTGATTTATTAAAAAACAAAAACAATAGTGTCCAACTAGGAAATTTGCTCCGTCGAATGAAACCAGTTGCACTCGAATCTGTCAAGCCCTTCTATATGAAACGCGTTTAACAAAAAAAATATTTATGGGCTACACACATACACACTTTTGGAGTGAAATTATCCAGCTTTTTACGCAAGCCATGCTATAAAATTTGAATCACCCCTTTTTGACATTTCTCGTGTCCAACCATAATCTTTATAATTCAATCAAAGTATTCTCAGGCATGTTAGAAAAATATTAATAAGTCCATGGAAACGTCACAAAACCAAATGTTTTCATTTACTATTGTTGTGTTTCTGGTTTTTACCAGGTTTGTACTACATAATTTGTTCATTTTAGGCAATTCAAGGGCTGCGGACTGCTAATCGTATTATTAAATACGCCTTTAAAAAGGGGCAAGAGCGTTAGACTACATACTGTGGACAAAATTACCATTGAGAGAACAAAAACAGTGCCAGGGCAATCAATAAGGGTGACATACGGCAACAGTACAGCACGCAAGGTTAACTTGAGAAGCTAAAACAATGCCCTGAAAAAGCAGAATTTGGGACTCGGAACGTATCTACGTCGGTGGTTTAATTTCCGTCATGGGTACTAAAACTTAGAGGGGATTTAGAATGCCGTCACCCTACTCTCTTTCTTTTCTCCGTAGGTATATGACTTCTCTAAGCTCATGATCTATTACATTACACAATAAAGTGCTCGACGGCACACTACCAACCTTTTCCCGATCGAGAACCTGTTCAGAACATCCACTCAGGGAATGCATTCTCTTCAATTTAAAAAAAATGTGCTGATTTGAGTTTATTTATAGAAAAGATAATGGATCAATTTAAAATGGGGTAGACTGGGTAAAATTCAATAGAGGAGTCTCACGAAGAGACCGTTTTCAGATTGTTTGGCGCAAAATGGGTGGACCACTAGCACTTGTCTAACTACTGAGTTCATCTTCTAGCGCTGGACTTTGAACACCACGATCGATTTTTTTTTTCTCAATTGGCATTCAAATGCAAAACATAATCCTATGGTGGCGACACCTACATTTCAGTTGTGTAATTGACGAAGTGATTAGAAGTTTAATTTCCATAGATTGCAGCGATACGGTGCTGAGCGAAATAATCCTTTTTCGTGTGATAAATCCAGGATGCAGCAAATGGAAACCAGTTCAAAAGGTAGAAATTATAGTTTTCTTTGTCATATGCGTATTTGTGATATTTGAATTCGTGTTATTGTATGCAATAATTGAGATCCGGTTTCATTTAGTGCAATTTGAGGTTAGTATATTTTGTTCAAATTTCAGGTACCGAAGATCGGGATGTCGAAGTTACTATCGTCGACATTCTTGATTACGTTGGTGACTCTGTACGGCCAATCAAGGAAGGATTTGCGGTTTTCAATGCAAACCATATAGTTTGTCTTGGATATCGAACATTCAATTCGAGTAATGTCCATATCACAGCATACGTTACACAAAGTTCTCATCCGGTCTCATTCTCCGCACCAAGTTAATCTCAACTTGGGATCATCGGTGGACGATTGGAAGCTAGGCTGTTCATGTAAAGCTGGGACGGCGAAGTGTAAGCACATTATTGCTTGCCTTCTTTACATTGAAAAGTGAGTAATTTTCTTCTGCATGTAGGATCTTGTTATACATGGGGTTTATCTGAATATCATTATTAACCATTTTAGGTACAGGAAGCTGGAGTTTCTTTCGTGCACTGACGTATCGCAAGCATGGGGTTTGTCAAAGTCCCAAAAAATGACACCTTGGGGAGCTAAACGGGTTCAAGATATGTGCTGTGCGCCTACTGTTAAAAAATTAGAAGACAAACACAGTTTGGAGGAAGAATGCATAATTTCCGAGTCATTCACAAGGATACTTTCGGGTAAAAACAATTTGTAATTTCTAGTTTTTGTACGTATACTTCGACCTACCAGAAGTCCATTTATTCTCTTCGAAGAAATGATGTTTGATAATTTCCCAGTGTCTAAATATTACATTTAATAAATACAATTGATTCACACTCACTTTATATCTATATAGCTCATCCTCATACGCATTTTTTATTTTATTTTTCAGTTGCGAAAAATTCAGCAGTTTCCAAACATATGAGTGGACGACAGATGAATGAACCTATAATATATCCAAATCGAGCCGTGCAGGCTGTGTCCAGTATTGATACTTCGCCGCTATTTTGCACAACGGAAGAAATCATATACTGCTTATCGCTTACGCATAATCGAATTGAATCCATTTCTTGTGCGTTCAGAAATGACAACGAACTTGATTATTACAATTCAAATATGACTACTGATATTAACCGATCAGCAGAAATAGCTGTGTCTACTAGGGAGCAAAATTCAAATGAGTGGATGTTCCAAAGATCTACCAGAATAACAGCCAGTTCATGTTACAAACTATATACTTACCTCAGAAACAAAACACCTAACTGGACTAAGAAAATTGATAACTATTGGAATACAAAACCATTAGGAGTCAAAGCGGTTATATATGGAAGAAATGTAGAGGTGAAGGCATTTGAATGCTATCGTAGAATGCGTAACCCGCTGATAAAAAAGTGTGGATTGGTTATTCACCCAGCAGAACCTTGGATTGCAGGTTCTCCAGACGGAGTTGATCCGCTAACAACAACATTACTTGAAATCAAATGTCCTATTGGCAGTGAAGCTAGTTTGGAAGACATTTTGCAATCTCGAAACGTGAAGCGATATCTGAAAAAGTCTGAAAATGCACAGATATATGAATTAAACCAAAACCATGAATATTACTGCCAAGTGCAAGTTAATCTATGGATATTGAATTGCTCAATTTGCGACTTTATCGTATATTCAGAAAAAGATAACGATTTCATAGTTGTTGAAATTCCATACAATCTTGAATATACGAGCAAAATCGTTAACTCCCTGAAACAATTGTATTTTGACAAAATGTTCCCAACGCTAATAAAATGATGTATTTGAAGCTTTTCAATGATTTGTGTAATAAAAACTATCGTTGAGCTCTGATGTAACAGTTATTTTATTGAACACATATGCTAAAAATGAAACTTAACATTAAAACTTTATTAATATACAGCAGTAGTAGAACCAATAAATGCAGGGTTGGTCCAAATTCACATCCAACCCAATGATAAAAAAATGCAGATTCAAATCGTTTGACAAATTCTCAACTTTTATCTAATTACATCTATATTCCTTTGACCTCATCAGAACTTGTTATCAGCCAGAATTGGTGCAGTAAGGTTTACAATTCCACAAACTATTATTGTTATGTCATCTATATGTCCAAGGATTGGAGGTGTTACACAGTCAGTTAAAACATTGAAAATTTTAATCCGTTGAATCACCCTTTCAACATGAATCCTTGCTTTGGCAATGGCCTCGTTATTGCTGGCCTCCAATGGACTAAGCCGCTCACTTCGCATAAATGGGGGTATATGCAGTTTTATATGATTTGTGAGGCATTCATGTTGAATCGAAACACCCTTATCTACCATCACTTCGTCGCGGTGTGCCTCCAGACGATTAATAATTTGCTCCTGATTGAAGATATATTTGTCCGATGATTTGCCAGTGTATGCATTACTTATAAACGATATTAGTCCCGCGGGGGTGACTCCTATTAGAAACTTGATTGTTCGACGACCTTTATAATTCGAATAGCACGAAATTCTACAGTTAAGGCATTTCGGTGTCGCAACTGGAACTTCCGTGCAGTCGAGCACGATAGTAACGTTTGGAAAATGTTCTCGAAAACACAACGGAATGTTCTTTAATATTTCTTCCTTTGCTGGCCAGTATACGAATGGTTTGAGAACCCTGCGCAATATTTGTACCATGTGCGAAAAATAATTTGAGACTGTTACGCCTGATATGCGGAATAATATTCCTAACGCTTCAAATGACAAATTCTGTTTCAGTTTCGCCAGCGTTAAAATAACGCGATTGGTAGTATGCATGCTGAACTGTCTGCAATAGAAAGATGTCTCAAGCTTTCTACAAGCTAAACAAATTTCTTCCAACAAGACTAGAGTTGGCACGCCAGTCCAAATGTTAACCTCTTTGTCTGTCAATAACAAGTCCGACAAAATGAAGTTTTCGGATTTAGCTTTGCTTACTTGTGAGTTAGATATTGCAGATTTGTTATATGAGTTCTCTAAGAAGCTTGCCTTAACTGAATTCTGCAAACTATCTTTTTCCGCAGGTGGTTTTTTAGCGGTGCTCTCCGCAATCGGTGTATTTATCGAAAGCTGAGATGTGTCAAGCAGTAGGGTATCGTTTAAAATTTGACTTTCTTGAAAGCTCTGGCCAACCGCAAAATCATTTGATCTATTTCCACCGATTTCACCATCGTTATGATCCTCACACGAATCCACCACGAAAACCGGCACATGCGTGGATTGGTTCTCCGAAATCCGGTCACTTGAAGTATTTTTCTTCGCTTGATCCTCTTCGTGGCAATAGGTAGAACCGTGCGTGGGGCTAACTTCAGAAGAACTTGTTGAGTCCGAGCCGGTAGTTGTATTTGAGAAATTCAACGATGGAATGGCGTCTCGTTTTAAACGTGATCCACCTGTCAGATAAAAATGATAATTAGGGTTGGTGTACCATTCGGCGCCATACATAACAACTTTTTTAAAAAGCATGTGGGTGGACTTATATCAAGCATAATAAAATTTGTAATAATTCTCAAAATTGCTTAATCAAAAACAGGAACGCATGCACCAGTTGTGCACTATTCTTAATTTGGGTTCCTATTATTGCAATTCCTATTGTTTCCTATGGAATTGGTCATAATAGGACTACTAGTGTGACAACTGGTGCAAAGCACATCAAAAAGCTTAAGTTCGAACATAGAATAACCACTTATTACTTACCGGGACATTTTAGAGTTCGCCGTAGGTAGTTTAGAACACTTTAAAACTCGTATCCACTCCTTGAATCTAACATCTTTTCGACCAGGAAACTTATGTAGTTTTATGTCCCCTTCCGTTTTCGATCGACATTCTTCGACGTAACATATCCGGTTACTCCGCGGTGGGCAGGCATACTCACTATAATTATGATCTTCTAAGTGGATTGGCAAATTTAGCTTCTTTAAATCCCTTCGTGGAAGCTTTATTATCCGACTAATCTTCTTGGACGGAACTGCGGTAGCTTTCAAGTATCTGGAAGTCACTATAAAACAAATAAGAAGATTGAAATGGGCTTCAGATATATATACTCAATTGTAAGCATTTGTCTTGTATTGACGAATTGGATTTCAAGTATAAATAATAAATTACCTTTAACAAAATCAGATAACATGAAATGACGATTACAAATCAGTAGGCCTGTTGTGTCATCAGCTTCTTTCAAACCCAAGGCAATCTTCCACCTACGTTGGATTTGCTTTCCAGTCGGAAAACGGTGCAAACTTGTCTTTCGTTTGCTGGGTTTACATTTAGTGACGCAGCAGGATCCTCCATATTTCACCGAATGTTCCAGCTTCACTGATGGAACTGCGGTCTTCCTGAGTTTCCATCGTGTGTCTGGAGTCAAGTAAAAATAAGCACAACTAATATGAAAATGCTAAATGTAAACACTTACTTTCTATAAAATCGCTGGTCACAAAATGTTGGCTGCAAATTTTCTCCTTGCGGTCTCCGGATAGGACCATGTATTTGGTCCACCGCGAATAAACTTTGTGCCCGGTAGATGGAACGGAAAAAAAATTTACTTTGTAGCCGGCTACACCGGAACGATTTTCGCAGCCAGGAATTACGCACTTCTGAACTGTCTTCATTTTGGCAACAACCACTCAAATACACAAAATGGAAAGTTTTACCGATCTAACGCGTCAAATAAAAACTTTTTCAGCTAATTTCGGCGAAAAATTGAAAAAGAGATCAAATATTTTGAAATAACAAATCTGTTTGACATTTAAATCAGATTATATCATCGTCATGGCAACAGCGCCATCTGATAGTGAATTTTTACTCTTGACAGCGAATAAGACTATTCAGGTATTTTTCTAGAACGTATCGTTTTCTTCAAAGCGATAACGCTTGGAGTTGAATATAACATTCTTTATCTAAATCCTTATGATTGGCGCAACAAACTTGGCACTTAGTATCCTCACAGACTTTTCTAGGTACTTGATCTTGTTAATCCCTAAAATAAAAAGAATATTAGTTATTCATTTTAAACATAAAAGCTAACCAGTCCTGGAGATCCAGTCATTTTTTCAAAACAAAACGGAAAAGTCTGACAGTAGTTGATGAACAATTAGGTTCTGCAGCGTCTGTATCTAACCTCAAACTGATGACTGATTAGTAGTACTTCGCGTTGGACTCGGGGGCAGCCAACCAATCACGAACTCGATCCTTGTCGGAGTCAGTGGAAAGTACTACTGAACTGTCAAAAAAGTTCATTCGACGAGGACCGAATTCATTCGTGACGTCATGCTGCAGAACCTAATAAAATCCATGGCTACTGAGACGTCGCCAAGAGCGTCGCCATATGTTTGTACACAGCATACGTCAAAGTTGATTCACCCCTTGTTTATTTATCGCTAGCGTGTAAAGCTGGATAGCCTTCTGGTACAACTTTGTTGTACGAGAAAGGCAAAAAGGTAATGTATTCATGAAGAAATACATCATACGGGTCTACTACGAAAGGCCGAATCACAAAAGGCCGAATCACGAATGGCCGAATTACAAAAGGCCGAAAGCAAAAAAGGCCGAATGCACAAAAGGCCGAAACCACAAAAGGCCGAAATCACAAAATACCTGCCGATTTTATTCATACTTTTTTTCATTCAAATACTTAATATAATTTAGAATATTCGGATTATTTTGTGATTTCTCAGTGAAGTCTTGTGAAGTCATTTTCTCAAAATGATATGCATTGAGGAACACCGCGTTACCGCAAGTTATACAGCTTTTGGTCAAAAGCATAATAATTGAAAAAGTCTATTTTGTTTAGCTTCTGATGTCGCAATTAGATCATGAGTAGTGCACATTAGAAATACTAGAATAAGAGATCGGCAAAGACGCCATCTTGTTTCCAATCGAACCGTCAAAAGCGGTTCCATTTCGACTTGTTTACTTTTTGCATCCATAAGAAGCAAGCAAAAAGTTCAAGTGCTGCCAGTATCATTTTCGCGATTTCATGCATTTTCATACGTTGCCATTTCGACAGTTTTTCACTCCGCCGGTCTCTGGTTATAGGGTTGCTAGTGCACATCATTAGCCAATGCACAACCATGCATCATGAAGTGCACAACTCCTACATTGATGCAAATCGGACTTCCGAACTTTTTTTTTCTCGAGAAAAAAATCTTATAAAAGTGTTGTCTCTGGGGGGGTTGTGTCCAAAACCACCCCCGTGACTACGGCATTGTGACAGATGATTCTGTTCCAATTCTGACCTTGTTATTACACTGGCCGGCATAATAAAGTGCCCACTTGCCGTTTTTCATACAAAATGGTCAACTTTGGAGCTCTAGATCTTGGGTTCCCGTGAACCGATTTGGCTGAAAATTTTACCAGAGCTCAGATATAACTTGAGTTTTAACATATCTATGTTTCGAGCATATTGACTCACAGGGTTAAAAATTATTGCGGTAATACCAACGTGAATTTTTGGCAAAAATTGTTTTTCAAATACCTCGAAAACTACATCTCTAAGTGTACAGGTATATATAGCAAACTTTTTGTATTGGCAAAATACGCGTTTTTGCTGAATATGTCATCAGTCTACAACCTATAGAATTCAAGATATTTAAAAATAAATTTTGCCAAAAAATTCACTTTGGTAATACCGCAATAATTTTTAACCTGTGAATCAATATGGTCGAAACTTAGATATGGTAAAATTCAAGTTATATCTGAGCTCTGGTAAAATTTTCAGCCAAATCGGTTCACGGAACCTGAGATCTAGAGCTCCAAAGTTGACCAATTTGTATGAAAACGGCAAGTGGGCACTTTATTATGCCGGCCAGTGTATATCTAGTCACTGTACGGCAGATATGCTCTTATGCTTTATTCCAGGAAAATGCGTGTTTTAAAAGAAGGCAGGAAGGGAAATATCATTCTGGAGAATTGATCGTTCTGGGAAATATTATTCTGATTCTGGGCATTGACCTACAACCTATCATACCTGCACAGAGCAACATATTGGGTCTTAATTTACGAACAAGTTCAAATTTCATTTGCCGAACACAAACATATTATCATCTAAAAGCTAGATTCATTACGGATAAATTACAATATCGCATTACTGCGATCGGAACAGAAAAAACCCAGATTAATCCACCTAGCGGCGATGGTACCTTTCTCGCGCAAAAGGTAATAAATGTAGTTTTTACGCTTACACCTCGATGATGTAGAAGAAAGGCAAAACAGTTACACCGTCTAATGTTATGATAGAAAATTTACACTAGTAGACGATAGATGGCACTGCCAAGTTTTTCGAATTTCCTATGTTCGAATTTTGACTTTCGGACAATTTCATAGTACTATGAAACTGAACGAAGAGCATACTTACGCCTAAATGCGTGCAACACGAGCATCTTCATAGTACGATGAAACTCTTAATGGGAGCAAGCCACGGATAAACTTTAAAAATATTCATAGATGCAAGGCATTTTTTATAACACATTATTGTTCTATGTGACTATGTCTCATCACTATTTTAATATTATCTATTTTTTGCAATTCGCAATTATTATGAAATTCAATAGTAATCAACAGCGGATGCAACTTGTTGCAAGAAAATCGGTTAAGAGTTTATATGTGAAAATTTGGCTAATGTTTTTTATGGCATTTTGTGCACACACACGGACATTTGTTCAGCTCATCGAGCTGAGTCGAATGGTATATAACACTATGGGTCTCCGGGACTTCTATCAAAAGTTCGAATTTTAGTGAAATGATAGCCTTTCGGTACAACTTAGTTGTACGAGAAAGGCAAAAACCCAACTTAATTCACCGAGTAGTGATACTGCCTTTCTCGCATTAAGCCAAGATACCAACCTTGTATGGTGCTAATATGGTTCAATGTACCATTTTCTTTATAACTTTTAAAACCCAACGGTCGATCGTTATCAAATTCAATAGTGACAACTAGGCTTTGCCCCCTGTCGAATGATATGAAAAGTTGTCTAATGTTTTTCGTAGCTTTTGTGCACACACATACACACATACATACACACGGACAGACAGACATTTGCTCAGCTCCACATGCTGAGTCGATTGGTATATAATACTATGGATCTCCGAATCTTCTATAAAAAAAAGTTCGTTTTCGTAGTGAAATGATAGCCTTTCGGTTAACTTTGTTGTGCGAGAAAGGCAAAAATGACGACAGACCAATTGAAATGTGTCTGTGTAAACGGTGAAGAGTGGCAAATCGGTTCGGTCCGTTGTTGTGCGGTTTATTAATCTCATTTTGTATACACTAAACTGTTTCCTTAGGTGGCTCGTATTGCCCCGATCACCTCTACATGTTTTCATTTTTGCTTCTAGTGGCTTCAATTTATTGTCAATCACCTGACTCAATATGTTTAATCTGAAAGATGCCGAAATACTTTGCAGAATAAAGTAGGTACGTTGCCCGGAAGTCTACAACAAAAGTTATAGCGCTTTGAAGATTGATTGTTCAAACTAGGGGAACGGTTCGCCACTTCATCTCATAGCTCCTATTTCCATCCCATCAAAAACAAAGCAATGGAAAGGAGTTTGGCTTGTTTATTATTTTTCTGATTTTTTTCAGCAGTGAGCACGCATGTTGACAAAAGGAAGCGACGAATTTGGTGCCGTATTTCTTTGTTTAGCGATGAGATGAATATATGTACAGTGAGATGGAGATCAAAACAGTTCCCCTATATGCAAGAAATCAATGTTTCTGCCAGCCCTACTGTGCTACCTATGGTTGTCAAAGGGTAAAATTCTCGCGTAACATACACGGAAGAAATAAACTACCCAATAGTGAGTTTAATTCACCCAACCTCGACCATCCGTACGGGAAGCCAAAATTGAGTAAGTAGGGTCGAAGTAGTTTGCCTTTACTCCCATGTTAAAAAAGTACCCAACGGAAAATTTATTGACCCAAATTTAAGTTTAATTCACTCAATTTCGACCTCAGGTAATAAAACTCAAAATTGGCTTCCCGTATTGAACTGGCGTCGTTGGATTGTTTGGCTCTTTTGTTTTTGACAACAAAAGAAAGAGTGGATGAAAGAGAAGAGAAAAAATAACTCAAAAGTTTAAAAATACTCAATTTTGGGTACTTTTTTTCTTCCGTGTATGATTACGGCTTATAAACCAAAACCATGATTTTTAATTTTCTGGCATGAACGTTTGCTTTGTAAATTATTCTTCATGATAGTTAAAACTCCGTACTTGATATCTCTTTAGAAACACATTAATTGCTATTTTGAGTGAACGTCTCATGAACCATTTGTACCATAGTGGTTTTTAAGTCCTTTGTTGGCGCCCTCAACTACCATGCGGAATGTTTGCTTTGGTTTTTAGGCCGTTCACTTTATATTGTTTATTTAGAAAAACTAGCTTCAAGTTATTTTCAAATGTATATTCTTACTAGGTTTTCGATATATCGCATAGCAGAACTGCTCTGGCTAACAAATCTAAACCAATCCGATGGTGTTAGCAGCTTTGAGCAAACGGCTTAAAAACCAGACGTGTTGACGATGATGCGAGTAAACGGCGCGATTTTTGTTTTAGCTGAAATTTTGTAGATTTCGAATGGTTTTTCATTTAATCTTGATCTGCTGTCATAATATAACAATTTACTTATAGTATTGACATGGTTTTGGCAATGAAATTAGTTTCTACTTCAATAAATGAATTAAATTAGTCATAGAAAATTTGAACCTCATTTTTTTCGGTTCAGCTTTGTTGGTTTTTCGCCCCAATCATATGTTGCTCGAGAATTGTTCTTCCTTTTTGTGCGGATTTTCACTTTGAGAAATAATTCCGAATGACTTCAAGGAGCTCACCAACCTATATGTATATATTACACTACTATAGATATATGATGTATGATGAACAATTTAATTTCTCCACACTAATTCCCACGCAAACTTGAAATGGCTAAATCAGCACAGACAAAAAGACGTAACAGCTCGAATAACTTTCTTAAAAATCCATCGCTCAGTTAACTGTTGTTCTCGGTTGTCTAGTTAGTTTCAACATAAGTACGAGTATAACTTTATCTTATTAGCATTGTTTTAGTCATAATAAAAATGACAAAATTTGCCCAACAATTTCTATTTTCTACATCTTTACATCAATATCCACTTTTTCCTTCTATCTAGCTCCTGCCTTACGATTTAACAAAGGGGTGTAGATGACAAAAACTTAAATTTTGAGAAAAATGTGTTCGAAGTTTTTCAATATTTTTTCGTTTCATACAAATCGTATGAAAGTTCAAAAAATTACTAATTTTCTATGAATCTATACATTTTTTTAAATAACGTGCAAACTATATCAACATATTGCCGCAAAGCTCTGAAATCAATGCATTGTTTGCTGTAGTCAACTCAAAATTGACTAAAATGTCATCTTCTCCCCACTGTTTCTAACCTCCTCAAATATTTAGAAGATTCTGTGAAAGAAAATGTAAAATTTCGATTACATTTCCGCTAATTTCAGGGAGATTAGACCCAACTCACGTTATCTTCTGCTTTATGTGGTAAAATGGGAGGAGTGTCAGCAGTTCCCGGTGGGAGCGGTTTTAATTAATGGGAAATTTGCAATAAAAAAAGTGTAAGACTTTTGTCACAATGTCAATTTAGGACGACTTGAAACCCTTGAAACACACGTTCCTCCAGGCCTATTAGTTGGAAATTCGATTTTAAGCCATGCACAATTTAATAAAGAAAATTCAAAGTTTGAATAAAGATTCTCTTCAAACTTCCGTATTCTGCTGACCAGTTCTGTTTGTTTAAGGGCAAGGGCCAACATAGCACACAAATAATACATCGCTTCAAACAGCCGGGGCGTCTTCATCCATCATTAATCGCCAGTTGCCTCCCTTCCCTTCTATATAAGTCTATCACGGTTTACCCACCGCCTCTATCCGTCACCGCGTGCCGTGCAAAACCCTGACCTGTGATCAATTTTATTCTCTTTATGCCTAATGTAGCTATGTGGAGACCGGTGTTCCTCCAGGAAGATCACATTCTAAAAATGGATTTCGTTTTTTTCTTCATAGTCGGGTAAATTACAACAAATTAATCAATCTGCACCGACTGATTACATGAGCATTCGCTTCTAATTTCACGCGAGACATTTTTGTTACCCTTTCAATATTGATGTTGCTCTCCTATGAAACTCACCGCGTGCTGCAACCAGCAGCAGCAGTGTGCAGGAATTTATTTGGTGAGCCTTCATCTTTTTTTTTCGCTCGTGTTTCCTTTTCCCTTTTTATGTTCGTCGGTGAACTCCGCAAGCACACCACATAAATGGATAAGGAAAAATACATTTTCACCCCCAAGTCTGTACCCAAAACTGAGTAATAATGTTTCTGTTCCGGCATCCGACAATAATGGGAGATTGGATGGAAAAAAGAAGCAGCAAGGTACTCACCAGCGGATAAAACATTATTTTGAACAAAAATTTCCTCCTTATGAAACAATGATTCTACTGAAAAAAAACCGACGATCTCCCGAAATGGACGCTACAATTCCGCCGCAAACAATTTTTGTACAACTCGCGACACTTTGCGTGATTCTTTTACAAATAATATCGAATAAAATGAATATTGAGCGACTGTGGCTCCTGTTGTAGGAAAAATTTATGTATTTTCCTATCACACTTCTTCACTTTACTCTTGCTGCTGCTACTTGGCCAGCATCGAATGTGGTGCTTTTTCCTCTTTGCGGACTGGCGGTGCACGGACGAGATTGGTGTGCGTGTCCACCCGAAGCGGCAAACGACGAGCGAAATTGTGACGTTCGGGGCGAAAACCGCGAGATCAACGGGCAACGCCCAGGTGGCAAAACAAGACAAATGGCTTTTCAAGCTTTTGCTACGAATAAGGACAAAGATTCGAGAAAGAGTTCTGCCACGCAAAAAATAATAGACCAATGCAAACTTTAACTTGACAACCTCACTTATTTTGACAGTTCACAGAGCTTGTTTACAAGGTGTTACAAGAAAAATCGATAAGGAGAAAATTAAAATTCATATTTTTAGTTAAAAATTGCTGTGATCCGAATACACTCTGAAATAATTTTAAACAAAATAGATTTAAAGTCATACTAAGGGTCTGTTCAAATATTACGTAACGCGAAAAACGTTGTTTTTAAGAACCCCCCACCCCCTTGTAACAATCCGTAACAAAATTCAGTACTTCCCCCACCCCTATGCGTAACGCGTAACGTAACAAATGCTGTTTTTGAGAAAGATCCTAATTTTGATATAACTTGAAGAACGGTGCAATACATTATTATGTATTGTATATTTCATGCTTTTTTCAAGATATTAAATATTTTTTTGAAAATGAAATAATATTTTTTCTCTATGCAATTAACTTGTTACGCGTAACAATATTTCGAAGGACCCCTACCCCCTATATTTTGCGTAACAAATCATAACAAAAATTAATCTACCCCCCACCCCCTATTGCGTTACGTAATATTTGAACAGACCCAAATGGCTATTCGCCTGGTTGACCCCGGCAATAAGTTTAACTGCCGACAAAACGAGCTTAGTATAACTTTCACTTATGTGGAGAAAGTATAATATGGAAAGATTTCCGAGATGGATTCTGCAGCGGACAATTTTGTTTTGTTTGGGCTTTGTTATACTAATGACACACTGATGGTATTCGTACCATGGTACAAGTTATTACCACAGGTGGGTCGCCTTGTACCATGCTGGTACAACGTGGAAAACCATGGTACAATATGTACTAGGGTATATAACCGTGGTATACCACGGTCCTTGTACCACCAGTGTGTCTTTAGTATTAGTTAAAAATTTGTAGAATGAGTTAAACATTGAAATTTTATTGGACATAAAGCAAAAAATGACAAAACATTTAACTCTTGTTCTTAAATATAACCACGAATGGCGTCAATAAATATTGAATTGCCTATAGGAAGGGATAGAATCTTTTGTGATAAGATTGTTGATCTTCCTGAAAGCTTCAAGATGGTTCCTGCCTGTAGTTGGATAAATCACCACGGTCACTGGTGCAATTAACTTTCCGGATCTTCTCATGCGAGTACATTATATGCTCCAACACGAATAATGTTGCCTATAAATAATATTTATTTCAGTTATTGCCGATTCGATTACAGCTGCGATCAGCTGACGATTTTTGTTTACCTTGATTTTTTGACAGATTCTGACCGGTCTGACAGAACAATCCAAAGGAAATTGTTAAGCGCGGTTTACACCAGAAGTGAGTTGCCTTCAACTGCATACACACTTTGTTTTGATTTCGATTGTCAGTTCTGTCGGGATTTCTTTCATATTTAATTAGCACTCAACACTTATCAATAGGGTTCACACATTCTTTTCTATTCATTTCTTTTTTTTTTTTCATTTGTTTGGTTACACTTCACACAACCGTCAGCAACTACGTTCGTCACAAAACTGAGCTTTCCTAATCGATCTTGTGCATTCATGTCCTCCACGAGCGGTATTTTCCGCTTCATGCTCAATCACATGACTCTCTCTCTCTCTCACGCAAGTCGTCACCATTGAATGTGTCTCGCTGACACTCTCACAACTTTGTCCATCCAACACGGCACATAACGCGACTTATGCTCCAATTAAACAGTTCCTGACTGCATCAATTTTATTATATTTAGTATTATTCTATTATTTCCTACATCCTCCTTTACCTCTACTCTAAATTATAAAATTCAGAAAACAAATAAAATATATAAACAATAAAATAAAATATGAATTGGTTATTATCTAAACGGAAGATACAACAGTTGCAGTAGAATTATTCTGGAAAGAAATATAAGGGTATTATCATAATAATTATACTAATGATATGAAACGATACTTACCAAAACCCGATTTGTAACTCATTTGAAAACCAATTATTAATATAATGTAAACGGTGAATTCAATACCATTTATTGCAAAAGTTTTGCCTTTCTCGTAGTGAAAATCAACCTTTCTTCAAAACCAGAAATATTCCATCAATACTTTCAGTTCATCTCAGCTTACACTTTCTAACACTATACCATCACAACAGCTGATCTTGTTTATGCAATCATGGGTAGAGCTTACCAGGCCCTTTTAAAACCAATCTTGCATCAAAACCAGAAATATTCCATCAATACTCTCAGTTCATCCTAGTTTACACTTTCTAACACTAGACACATGGCATCAGCTGATCTTGTTTATGCAGTCATGGGTAGAGCTTACCAGGCTCTTAAAATTCAATCTTGCATCAAAACCAGAAATATTCCAACAATACTTTCAGTTCATCTCAGTTTACACTTTCTAACACTATACCATCACAACAGCTGATCTTATTTATGCAATCATGGGTAGAGCTTACCAGGCCCTTTTAAAATCAATCTTGCATCAAAACCAGAAATATTCCATCAATACTTTCAGTTCATCTTAGTTTACACTTTCTAACACTATACCATCGCAACAGCTGATCTCTTTAATGAAGGCATTGGTAGAACTTACCAGGCCCTTGAAAATCAATCTTGCATCAAAACCAGAAATATTCCATCAATACTTTCAGTTCATCTTAGTTTTCGTTTTCTAACACTAGACACATGGCATCAGCTGATCTTGTTTATGCAGTCATGGGTAGAGCTTACCAGGCTCTTGAAAATCAATCTTGCATCAAAACCAGAAATATTCCTTCAATACTTTCAGTTCATTTTAGTTTACGTTTCAGTTCATTTTAGTTTACACTTTCTAACACTAGACACATGGCATCAGCTGATCTTGTTTATGCAGTCATGGGTAGAGCTTACCAGGCTCTTAAAAATCCATCTTGCATCAAAACCAGAAATATTCCAACAATACTTTCATTTCATCTTAGTTTACACTTTCTAACACTATACCATCGCAACAGCTGATCTTTTTAATGAAGGCATGGGTAGAGCTTACCAGGCCCTTGAAAATCAATCTTGCATCAACACCAGAAATATTCCAACAATACCTTCAGTTCATCTTAGTTTACACTTTCTAACACTATACCATCGCAACAGCTAATCCTTTTAATGAAGGCATGGGTAGAGCTTACCAGGCCCTTGAAAATAAATTTTGCATCAAAACCAGAAATATTCCAACAATACTTTCAGTTCATCTCAGTTTTCGTTTTCTAACACTAGACACATGGCAACAGCTGATCTTGTTTATGCAGTCATGGGTAGAGTTTACCAGGCTCTTAAAAATCAATCTTGCATCAAAACCAGAAATATTCCGACAATACTTTCAGTTCGTCTCAGTTTACAATTTCTTACACTATACCATCACAACAGCTGATCTTGTTTATGCAATCATGGGTAGAGCTTACCAGGCCCTTTTAAAATCAATCTTGCATCAAAACCAGAAATATTCCATCAATACTTTCAGTTCATCTTAGTTTACACTTTCTAACACTATACCATTGCAACAGCTGATGTTTTTAATGAAGGCATGGGTAGAGCTTACCAGGCCCTTGAAAATCAATCTTGCATCAAAACCAGAAATATTCCAACAATACTTTCAGTTCATCTCAGTTTTCGTTTTCTAACACTAGACACATGGCATCAGCTGATCTTGTTTATGCAGTCATGGGTAGAGCTTACCAGGCTCTTAAAAATCAATCTTGCATCAAAACCAGAAATATTCCATCAATACTTTCAGTTCATCTTAGTTTACACTTTCTAACACTATACCATCGCAACAGCTAATCTTTTTAATTAAGGCATGGGTATAGCTTACCAGGCCCTTGAAAATCATGTTGCATCCAAACCAGAAATATTCCAATAATACTTTCAGTTCATCTTAGTTTACACTTTCTAACACTATACCATCACAACAGCTGATCTAGTTTATGCAGTCATGAGTAGAGCTTACCAGGCTCTAGAAAATCAATCTTGCATCAAAACCAGAAATATTCCAACAATACCTTCAGTTCATCTTAGTTTACACTTTCTAACACTATACCATCGCAACAGCTGATCTTTTTAATGAAGGCATGAGTAGAGCTTACCAGGCCCTTGAAAATCAATCTTGCATAAAACCAGAAATATTCCAACAATACTTTCAGTTCATCTCAGTTTTCGTTTTCTAACACTAGACACATGGCAACAGCTATCTTGTTTATGCAGTCATGAGTAGAGCTTACCAGGCTCTTAAAATCAATCTTGCATCAAAACCAGAAATATTCCTTCAATACTTTCAGTTCATTTTAGTTTACGTTTCAGTTCATTTTAGTTTACATTTTCTAACACTAGACACATGGCATCAGCTGATCTTGTTTATGCAGTCATGGGTAGAGCTTACCAGGCCCTTTTAAAATCAATCTTGCATCAAAACCAGAAATATTCCATCAATATTTTCAGTTCATCTTAGTTTACACTTTCTAACACTATACCATCACAACAGCTAATCTTTGTAATGAAGGCATGGGTAGAGTTTACCAGGCCCTTGAAAACCAATCTTACATCAAAACCAGAAATATTCCAATAATACTTTCAGTTCATCTTAGTTTACATTTTCTAACACTATACCATCACAACAGCTAATCTTTGTAATGAAGGCATGGGTAGAGTTTACCAGGCCCTTGAAAATCAATCTTGCATCAACACCAGAAATATTCCAACAATACCTTCAGTTCATCTTAGTTTTCGTTTTCTAACACTAGACACATGGCAACAGCTGATCTTGTTTATGCAGTCATGGGTAGAGTTTACCAGGCCCTTTTAAAATCAATCTTGCATCAAAACCAGAAATATTCCATCAATACTTTCAGTTCATCTTAGTTTACACTTTCTAACACTATACCATCACAACAGCTGATCTTGTTTATGCAATCATGGGTAGAGCTTACCAGGCCCTTTTAAAATCAATCTTGCATCAAAACCAGAAATATTCCATCAATACTTTCAGTTCATCTTAGTTTACACTTTCTAACACTATACCATTGCAACAGCTGATGTTTTTAATGAAGGCATGGGTAGAGCTTACCAGGCCCTTGAAAATCAATCTTGCATAAAAACCAGAAATATTCCAACAATACTTTCAGTTCATCTCAGTTTTCGTTTTCTAACATTAGACACATGGCATCAGCTGATCTTGTTTATGCAGTCATGGGTAGAGCTTACCAGGCTCTTAAAAATCCATCTTGCATCAAAACCAGAAATATTCCAACAATACTTTCAGTTCATCTCAGTTTACACTTTCTAAAACTAGACGCATGGCATCAGCTGATCTTGTTTATGCAGTCATGAGTAGAGCTTACCAGGCTCTTGAAAATCAATCTTGCATCAAAACCAGAAATATTCCAACAATACCTTCAGTTCATCTTAGTTTACACTTTCTAACACTATACCATCGCAACAGCTAATCTTTTTAACGAAGGCATGGGTAGAGCTTACCAGGCCCTTGAAAATAAATCTTGCATCAAAACCAGAAATATTCCAACAATACTTTCAGTTCATCTCAGTTTTCGTTTTCTAACACTAGACACATGGCAACATCTGATCTTGTTGATGCAGTCATGGGTAGAGCTTACCAGGCTCTTAAAAATCAATCTTGCTTCAAAACCAAAAATATTCCAACAATACTTTCATTTCATCTCAGTTTACACTTTTAACACTATACCATCACAACAGCTGATCTTGTTTATGCAATCATGGGTAGAGCTTACCAGGCCCTTTTAAAATCAATCTTGCATCAAAACCAGAAATATTCCATCAATACTTTCAGTTCATCTTAGTTTACACTTCTAACACTATACCATCGCAACAGCTGATCTTTTTAATGAAGGCATGGGTAGAGCTTACCAGGCCCTTGAAAATCAATCTTGCAGAAAAACCAGAAATATTCCAACAATACTTTCAGTTCATCTCAGTTTTTGTTTTCTAACACTAGACACATGGCAACAGCTGATCTTGTTTATGCAGTCATGGGTAGAGCTTACCAGGCTCTTAAAAGTCAATCTTGCATCAAAACCAGAAATATTCCATCAATACTTTCAGTTCATTTTAGTTTACGTTTCAGTTCATTTCAGGTTACATTTTCTAACACTAGACACATGGCATCAGCTGATCTTGTTTATGCAGTCATGGGTAGAGCTTACTAGGCTCTTAAAAATCAATCTTGCATGAAAACCAGAAATATTCCAACAATACTTTCAGTTCATCTTAGTTTACACTTTCTAACACTAGACACATGGCATCAGCTGATCTTGTTTATGCAGTCTGGGTAGAGCTCACCAGGCTTTTAAAATCAATATTGCATCAAAACCAGAAATATTCCAACAATACTTTCAGGTCATCTCAGTTTACACTTTCTAACAATATACCATCGCAATAGCTGATCTTTTTAATGAAGTCATGGGTAGAGCTTACCAGGCCCTTGAAAATCAATCTTGCATCAAAACCAGAAATATTCCAACAATACTTTCATTTCATCTCGGTTTACACTTTCTAACTCTAGACAAAATGCAACAGCTGATCTTGTTTATGCTGTCATTTGTAAAGCTTACCAGGCTATAAAAATCAATCTTGCTTCAAAACCAGAAATATTCCAATAATACTTTTAGTTCATCTCAGTTTACACTTTCTAACACTATATCATCACAACAGCTGATCTTGTTTATGCAATCATGGGTAGAGCTTACCAGGCCCTTTTTAAATCAATCTTGCATCAATATCAGAAATATTCCATCAATACTTTCAGTTCATTTTAGTTTACGTTTCAGTTCATTTTAGTTTACACTTTCTAAAACTAGACACATGGCATCAGCTGATCTTGTTTATGCAGTCATGAGTAGAGCTTACCAAATCAATCTTGCATCAAAACCAGAAATATTCCATCAATACTTTCAGTTCATTTTAGTTTACACTTCCTAACACTAGACACATGGCATCAGTTGATCTTGTTTATGCAATCATGGGTAGAGCATACCAGGCCCTTTTAAAATCAATCTTGCATCATCATCTAATTCTATACAAAACCATCCGTTGATGTTTGTCTCTCGGTAGATTTGCTCTCAATAGACCTTTCCCGTCCGACCAAACACCTATGTTTTGTATTTTTCCCTAAAACATCCTTGAGTTTAGATAACATTGCGCATAAAATAGGGTGTTTTTATGAAACGGTTATTTTCATACAATTTTTTGAAAAAAATAACATCGTCTGTTTTACGAGGTGAATATTCCTACCAGACGATGGTGATCCTATGAGATTCAGCATATTTGGCAACACTTGACAGCGGTGAGAACATCGTTCAACTATTTTTTCTGGCATCTCTGTATCATGTTTATTTACATTTGAAATGTCATAAATATTGAGTGCACGATGTGAAAATAAATTTCATTCCGGAAAGTTATTTTGTTTTCTTGTTTCGTCGGTGTGTCAAAATCATAAACAACGACATTTACGAAACATTCACCGATACGGAGCGTCTGATTGGAGATGTCGGATCAAATCCGGTCATAATGAATCCAACCAACATCATCTTCGATGGTCCGCCATTTAGACGAACATGGAACACTGGTTGGATGGGGTCTCGATACAGGGCAAGCCAAGATCCTGGACGAATGAAAAAGTCCCAAGCAAATCCACAATCAAAACAACAGTCCTCCTTTCCACTCATCAAACCAGAAGGCAACATATTTTTGGTGCCCCTCCATCGGTAAGTACATTTTGAAAGCAGTTTTCTTCCCACTACCCACTGGTAAGCAATCCTATCACGACGTACATAACATTGTTGTTCTCATCCTACGAACGATTCTTGTAGCTAAGTCGTTAGTTTTTCATTACATCATCAACCACGGCAGAATTTTTCTTGTTTGTTTGTCATTCTTTTTTGTAAAATGTGTTTGGTGAAATTTGTGAAAATCTAATAACCGTTTCGTTACAACAGTTTTGCTGAAATGGGATCGAAGCGGAAAGCTAGAGCTCGGCTCGGTCGGTTGACCGACAAAAGCGCAAGGAGCATAACGCCAACACCATCCAGTGGAAGCAGCAAACGACCGCTTCGTAAACGAATGCCTTTTTGGAAAAGTTGCGATGGGACCGCCGCGGAAAATTCCAAATCATAAGCAGACGAAGACTGCAGCTCAAGAATGTAATGAAGGTGTTACTGATCTCCGACACGACTCCGAATAAATCTAACCACAGCACTCAATCGTGGGTCATCTGAGCGACCCGCACGTAATTTTCTGGTTGGCGTTTGATCGCTTTTCGCAGCTTTTCATAGCACCACTGTACCACCACCGCTACTACCACCCAGATCAGTCAATCACACCATGTACAATACTATGTAGCACTTGTCGCTTAAATTAAACATAGTGTGGAACATATGCCTAGTACCAATTGCACTTTTCTTTCCCATCATTTGTAAATTTCAATGGAATATTATTGGAAATTATGGAAAGACACATAATCAGTGCAGTTAGATTTCCAAGCAATCTTGCAGGTAAAACATTATCCCAAATGAATTCCTTTCGAAGGTGCTTGGGAAAAATATCGTACTACTCGGAGAAACCCAGCAAATTGAACTTGTCGACTGATGCGTAATCGTTTGTCCAAATTGACGTCTGGAAAGTTACCTCAATGGATCATAATCCAACTGGAATTTGGTCTTCCGATAGTTATTTTCGATTAGCAGCAACATTTCCAACAGAGACTTCAGAGGGAGATTCCTCAACCATATTAGGATGGATGCACCCGTAGCCAGCAAGCGACCATATCCGGAAAAATTTCAAGGCGGCGTTTTTCATCCCTTCAAAACACTAATACCATTCACAATGTTAAACTTTGTATCAAAAATAAATCTTGGAAGAAATTATACAAAAAATAATTAAAATAGTTCTAAAACATATATTTATTATTGACATTAGTTTATGTAAAACAAAAAACACAGATATGGCGAATTCATTTTAATTCAAACATTCTCGACTCCCTGGACACAGTGTCCGTTTTCACGATTCCACTATTTGATAGTTCATCGCAAAGCAGATTCTACCCTACTTGAACCAATTGCTTTGCTCGCCTCAATCCAGGGTGGCCAGACCTAACGATTGTACTGATGGCATTCATAAGAACTTTTCCGCATACATCGCATACTAACAGGGCAATATCGGAGGACATACCCACACCATACTGTATTAAATTGGCAATTGGTGCTTTATTAAAAACGATAGCCTGTTAGTACAAGACTTTTGGATCAGGTCACCACCAGTATTATCGGATATTTTGAAATAGTTAAGTTCTTAGGATCGTTGATGTTGTGATGCTGAACCACGGTTAAAAATCGGTGTCCACGGTCGCAATCACCAGTCCATTTGAGAATTCTTGTAGAACAGATGTATTGTTGAGCTATACCGCAATTCACAATGTTGTCCACCACAATTTAATTTGATGTATGTACCACGACCCCACTAAAACAATGCCTTGCCAAGTACATATATCTATATCCGAGTTGACGGTAGCGAATCCGGAAATAGAACATCCTACCAGGTACAAGCTAAGCCATGAAAACGCCGATCTGGTGTTTATGAAGATAAACTTCCACATGTGAAGGTTCTGTACAAATTCAGCTATATATGTTGTGCTCCGGCGAACTTATTCCAAACAGCCGTTATCAATGATCAGCTTGCAGCTATTTAAGCTCAGTTCAACAGGAAATGCAGTCATTTATACAAGGTGGCCTCGTACGATTTGATGACGTATGCATACTAACTTCAAAAGGATTCACTTTCCTCGATCAGCGGAACCGTAGACTTCAAATTAAACTGTTAATTTCCCGTACTGGGCTTCCACACACTGAGGGAATAATCCAAGCTTGTAGTGATCAGTTTATTTTAATTCGGTGCCAGCAGCTTCAATAGATCACTGTCATTCACTCTCCAGGAGGAAATGATAACTCCTGTTCGTACATCGAGGACGGTTACGTGCTCGGAGCTGAGTCTCACGGCTATCCACACACCAGAGGGTAAAATAGCAATGGTTTTTACCGAACCAACCAGGACACTGAAAATACGCCTTTCGTTGCAGTAGCTG
The DNA here is from genome assembly GCF_024139115.2 of Armigeres subalbatus. NCBI lineage: Eukaryota > Metazoa > Arthropoda > Insecta > Diptera > Culicidae > Armigeres > Armigeres subalbatus. The sequence goes on from NC_085140.1 coordinate 133,418,994, forward strand.
AAGGTGCGGGTATCGATCATGCGAATGCGGCAGTTCCGGCCAATACCAGGCAGCTGGGTGGCGGGAGTGTATTCATCACAGAAACGGAAGTGTATTTAGGTGCGTCCAGCTAATCGATTTGGGTTGGTACGAACGGATCCTAAAGGTTAACCCCGGAACCGGATGGTTAATCTAGCAACAATATAAAAATGCATAAATTAGTATGTGCTTTAACATTTTTTCAAAAGTACTAACCTTATCGATTCCATGAAGGCCAAAGAATGCACGGGTTTGCGGTGATTGGTGTAGTTAACCGTAGGTTTTGTCGAAGGAAGCAAAGTTGCTTCCGGAAAACGAGATGTGTTCCCGCGGTTCCCTCGTCATTTCTCTACCGATTCATATTGTGATCACGTAGAGTATTGACTAGTTTCCGAACCAGGTCCGATCGGGCGAAAAACCCACATAATAAATTTGGCTGACTGACGAATAATTTGATGGATGACTGAATGGAGAAGAAAGTCCTGAAGGTGGTCCATCACAGTGCTGTCATTCAGGTGCGGAATCACATTTGACATGCTGCAGGGAACTAATTAAGCATCCTTCTAGAGTTTGGATGATTTTCCTGCGACAGAGTCCGATCAGTTCAGTGATATTTATGCGGGCCGATACAGATGAACACTCGATAACGATAATATTAATATAACGATTATATATATCCAAATATCTTGTATTTAGTATTTTTTCGCGAGAAGCGGTTGTTTTTTTCCACATGAAAAAAGCAAAACAAAAACAAATGAAATTTCACCACTTAAAATGACAGGATGGTAAAGGGTAGACTTGGGTTCAATGGGTTTTGTGGAGAATAAAATGATAGAGGAAACAGGAGTGAAAAACTCAAAAAAAAAGTTTTGATTGTTTTTCAATAGTTCCAGGCGTATAAAAATACAGGTTTCTTGGGAAAAGTGTCTCAGAAAAATAAAAAGAACCATTTGAGCAAATAATATTTTTTCACGGGAAAGGTCTATTGTTTCACATCGTTTTAACCATTTCAAGGATTTGATTTACTCTCAACCGATCCACCCGGATCAAACATCTACACGCATGTAGAAGACATCGGAGACGTACCAACCCACTCGGAAGTTGGATTTACTTTCAATTGATCCACACCGTTCCAACCTATTCGAAGATTGGATTTACTCTCAACTGATCCACCCGGATCAAACGCCTACTCGCATGTAGAAGACATCGGAGACGTACCAACCCGCTCGGAAGTTGGATTTGCTTTTAATTGGTCCACACCATTCCAACCTATTCGAAGATTGGATTAACTCTCAACTGATCCACCCGGATCAAACGCCTACTCGCATGTAGAAGACATCGGAGACGTACCAACCCGCTCGGAAGTTGGATTTGCTTTTAATTGGTCCACACCATTCCAACCTATTCGAAGATTGGATTTACTCTCAACTGATCCACCCGGATCAAACGCCTACTCGCATGTAGAAGACATCGGAGACGTACCAACCCGCTCGGAAGTTGGATTTGCTTTTAATTGGTCCACACCATTCCAACCTATTCGAAGATTGGATTTACTCTCAACTGATCCACCCGGATCAAACCCCTACTCGCATGTAGAAGACATCGGAGACGTACCAACCCGCTCGGAAGTTGGATTTGCTTTCAATTGTTCCACATCGTTCCAGCCCATCCGAAGTCTGGATTAACTGTCAACTTTTCCACTAATATTAAACTAATCTCCAATACAACGTTTTCATCCCTCCAAGCATGCAAGTTGTCATAGATGTCAACTTTTAATTTCCGAAATATCTTGCCAAGACGATGTTTTTATACACACTAGCGCCACCAAGTGGGGAATTCAAACCCAACTTATCTTCAAATCGACGTTTTCGACTGTCCGAACAACTTTGTCAAAGATGTTCACTTTCAAAATCGCACAATTTCCGAAACATCTTACCAAAACGGTGTTTCCATACACACTAGTGCCACCAAGTGGCTGAATTTAAAACCAAACTGATTTTCAATTCAACGTTTTCGACTGCCCGAACAACTTTGTCAAAGTTGACTACTTTCAAAAACTCATAATTTCCGAGATATCTTACCAAAACTGCGTTTCCATACACACTAGCACCACCAAGTGGCTGTATTCAAAACCAGACTTATCTTTAATTCAACGTTTCCGACTGCCCGAACAACTTTGTCAAAAATGTCAACTTTCAAAATCGCATAATTTCCGAAACATTTTACCAAAACGGTGTTTTCATACACACTAGCGCCACCAAGTGGCTGAATTCAAAACCAAACTTATCTTCAATTCGACGTTTTCGACTGTCCGAACAACTTTGTCAAAGATGTCAACTTTAAAAAACTCATAATTTCCAAGATATCTTACCAAAACAGTGTTTCCATACACACTAGCCCCACCAAGTGGCTAAATTCAAAACCAACTTTATCTTCAATTCAACGTTTTCGACTGCCCGAACAACTTTGTCAAAGATGTCAACTTTCAAAAACTCATAATTTCCGAGATATATTACCAAAACGGTGTTCCCATACACACTAGCGCCACCAAGTGGCTGAATTCAAAACCAAACTTATCTTCAATTCAACGTTTTCGACTATTTGAACAACTTTGTCAAAGATGTCAACTTTCAAAAACTCATAATTTCCGAGATATCTTACCAAAACAGTGTTTCCATTCACACTAGCGCCATCAAGTGGATGATTTCAAAACCAAATTTATCTTCAATTCGACGCTTTAGACTGTCCAAACAACTTTGTCAAAGATGTCAACTTTCAAAAACTTATATTTTCCAAGATATCTTACCAAAACAGTGTTCCATACACACTAGCGCCACCAAGTGGCTAAATTCAAAACCAAACTTATCTTCAATTCAACGTTTTCGACTATCCGAACAACTTTGTCAAAGATGTCAACTTTCAAAAACTCATAATTTCCGAGATATCTTACCAAAACAGTGTTTCCATACACACTAGCGCCACCAAGTGGCTAAATTCAAAACCAACTTTATCTTCAATTCGACGTTTTCGACTGCCCGAACAACTTTGTCAAAGATGTCAACTTTAAAAAACTCATAATTTCCGAGATATCTTACCAAAACGGTGTTCCCATACACACTAGCGCCACCAAGTGGCTGAATTCAAAACCAAACTTATCTTCAATTCAACGTTTTCGACTATCCGAACAACTTTGTCAAAGATGTCAACTTTAAAAAACTCATAATTTCCGAGATATCTTACCAAAACAGTGTTTCCATACACACTAGCGCCACCAAGTGGCTAAATTCAAAACCAACTTTATCTTCAATTCGACGTTTTCGACTATCCGAACAACTTTGTCAAAGATGTCAACTTTCAAAAACTCATAATTTCCGAGATATCTTACCAAAACGGTGTTTCCATACACACTAGCGCCACCAAGTGGGTGAATTCAAACCCAACTTTATCTTCAATTCGACGTTTTCGACTGCCCGAACAACTTTGTCAAAGATGTCAACTTCAAAAAACTCATAATTTCCGAATTATCTTACCAAAACGGTGTTGTCATACACACTAGCGCCACCAAGTGGCTGAATTCAAAATTGAACTTATCTTCAATTAGACGTTTTCGACTGTCCGAACAACTTGTCAAAGATGTCAACTTTCAAAATCGCATCCTTTCCGAGATATCTTACCAAAACTGTGTTTCATGGTAACATGATAGAACAGTCATCTAAAAGTAACAACAGGTAACAACGTACTCAAACAGCCCTTTAGTGTAGCCAGAATCCCTAAAAATCTCAACCTGCCCTGTACACACACCAACATATATATAAATCGTTATGCTGGTTAACGTCACGTCAAAAGGTTAACAAAACAATCGGGCAAATTATATCAAGCATGACTCTCTTCTATGAAATCAGCTTACGCTTCTGGGCAATTCCTGCATTAGTACTTCAAAGCTCAATTACAAATACAATGGTAACTGGACATAAAAACTATTATACGAATTTAATCATATCAATTTGCTTAGTGCGAAATTATTAACAGTTTAAGCTCATACAAAATTATTCCAAACATGCGATAAAATTCTGAAACAACCCTGTACTGCGCGTCTGCTAATACTACTTTCACTCCGCGGGTAGCAGCTCAATGCAAAACAAGGAACATAATAGATCTGTGCAGGAGTTCATCAAATTCACTCACCCGATGGATTTTGACATTTGAGCGGGTCGTCTTCTCGAACAAAAGTTCATTTTGCGTTCATTATGCGACCCGCTGAAACGTCATAATTTCTTGGGGGAGCTCATTTTGCGTTAGTCTATCGTGGTTACCATATTTTGTTTATACTGTACGCACCATCCGGCAAAATCGAATGAAAAGACTTACGGTAATGATGCGGCAACAGTGAAACTTCCAGCTGTAGCGTTCCGGAACATCAGCCAATCGCAAATAAATCCAAAATGGATATCGAGTACACTCACTTCACTAAAAAAAAACCCAATGATTTGGGAGCGTTAAACCTTGTACCGACTATGCCATTGTCGGGATTTCTTTCATATAAGGCTATCTGACGTTTATCGTCTTTCTCTTGCACGCGCACAGACGGGATAGGGTTTGTTTTCATACGGAAACGCTTCGGAAGCGTTTCCGTATGAAAACAAATCCTATCCTTTCCGTGCGCGTGCAAGAGAAAGATGATTAAACGTCAGATAGCCTTATTTAATTAGCACTAAACACTTATCAATAGGGTTCACACATTCTTTTCTATTCATTTCTTTTTTTTCATTTTTTTTTGGTTACACTTCACACAACCGTCAGCAACTACGTTCGTCACAAAACTGAGCTTTCCTAATCGATCTTGTGCATTCATGTCCTCTACGAGCGGCATTTTCCGCTTCATGCTCAATCACATGACTCTCTCTCTCTCTCACGCAAGTCGTCACCATTGAATGTGTCTCGCTGACACTCTCACAACTTTGTCCATCCAACACGGCACATAACGCGACTTATGCTCCAATTAAACAGTTCCTGACTGCATCAATTTTATTATATTTAGTATTATTCTATTATTTCCTACATCCTCCTTTACCTCTACTCTAAATTATAAAATTCAGAAAACAAATAAAATATATAAACAATAAAATAAAATATGAATTGGTTATTATCTAAACGGAAGATACAACAGTTGCAGTAGAATTATTCTGGAAAGAAATATAAGGGTATTATCATAATAATTATACTAATGATATGAAACGATACTTACAAAACCCGATTTGTAACTCATTTGAAAACCAATTATTAATATAATGTAAACGGTGAATTCAATACCATTTATTGCAAAAGTTTTGCCTTTCTCGTAGTGAAAATCAACCTTTCTTCAAAACCAGAAATATTCCATCAATACTTTCAGTTCATCTCAGCTTACACTTTCTAACACTATACCATCACAACAGCTGATCTTGTTTATGCAATCATGGGTAGAGCTTACCAGGCCCTTTTAAAATCAATCTTGCATCAAAACCAGAAATATTCCATCAATACTTTCAGTTCATCTTAGTTTACACTTTCTAACACTAGACACATGGCATCAGCTGATCTTGTTTATGCAGTCATGGGTAGAGCTTACCAGGCTCTTAAAAATCAATCTTGCATCAAAACCAGAAATATTCCAACAATACTTTCAGTTCATCTCAGTTTACACTTTCTAACACTATACCATCACAACAGCTGATCTTATTTATGCAATCATGGGTAGAGCTTACCAGGCCCTTTTAAAATCAATCTTGCATCAAAACCAGAAATATTCCATCAATACTTTCAGTTCATCTTAGTTTACACTTTCTAACACTATACCATCGCAACAGCTGATCTTTTTAATGAAGGCATGAGTAGAGCTTACCAGGCCCTTGAAAATCAATCTTGCATAAAAACCAGAAATATTCCAACAATACTTTCAGTTCATCTCAGTTTTCGTTTTCTAACACTAGACACATGGCAACAGCTGATCTTGTTTATGCAGTCATGAGTAGAGCTTACCAGGCTCTTAAAAATCAATCTTGCATCAAAACCAGAAATATTCCATCAATACTTTCAGTTCATTTTAGTTTACGTTTCAGTTCATTTTAGTTTACACTTTCTAACACTAGACACATGGCATCAGCTGATCTTGTTTATGCAGTCATGGGTAGAGCTTACCAGGCTCTTAAAAATCCATCTTGCATCAAAACCAGAAATATTCCAACAATACTTTCATTTCATCTTAGTTTACACTTTCTAACACTATACCATCGCAACAGCTGATCTTTTTAATGAAGGCATGGGTAGAGCTTACCAGGCCCTTGAAAATCAATCTTGCATCAACACCAGAAATATTCCAACAATACCTTCAGTTCATCTTAGTTTACACTTTCTAACACTATACCATCGCAACAGCTAATCCTTTTAATGAAGGCATGGGTAGAGCTTACCAGGCCCTTGAAAATAAATTTTGCATCAAAACCAGAAATATTCCAACAATACTTTCAGTTCATCTCAGTTTTCGTTTTCTAACACTAGACACATGGCAACAGCTGATCTTGTTTATGCAGTCATGGGTAGAGTTTACCAGGCTCTTAAAAATCAATCTTGCATCAAAACCAGAAATATTCCGACAATACTTTCAGTTCGTCTCAGTTTACAATTTCTTACACTATACCATCACAACAGCTGATCTTGTTTATGCAATCATGGGTAGAGCTTACCAGGCCCTTTTAAAATCAATCTTGCATCAAAACCAGAAATATTCCATCAATACTTTCAGTTCATCTTAGTTTACACTTTCTAACACTATACCATCACAACAGCTGATCTTATTTATGCAATCATTGATAGAGCTTACCAGGCCCTTTTAAAATCAATCTTGCATCAAAACCAGAAATATTCTAACAATACTTTCAGTTCATCTCAGTTTTCGTTTTCCAACACTAGACACATGGCATCAGCTGATCTTGTTTATGCAGTCATGGGTAGAGCTTACCAGGCTCTTGAAAATCAATCTTGCATCAAAACCAGAAATATTTCAACAATACTTTCAGTTCATCTCAGTTTACACTTTCTAACACTATACCATCGCAACAGCTGATCTTGTTTATGCAATCATGGGTAGAGCTTACTAGGCCCTTTTAAAATCAATCTTGCATCAAAACCAGAAATATTCCATCAATACTTTCAGTTCATCTCAGTTTACACTTTCTAACACTATACGCATGACAACATCTGATCTTGTTCATGCAGTCATGAGTAGAGCTTACCAGGCTCTAGAAAAATCAATCTTGCATCAAAACCAGAAATATTCCAACAATACCTTCAGTTCATCTTAGTTTACACTTTCTAACACTATACCATCGCAACAGCTGATCTTTTTAATGAAGGCATGAGTAGAGCTTACCAGGCCCTTGAAAATCAATCTTGCATAAAAACCAGAAATATTCCAACAATACTTTCAGTTCATCTCAGTTTTCGTTTTCTAACACTAGACACATGGCAACAGCTATCTTGTTTATGCAGTCATGAGTAGAGCTTACCAGGCTCTTAAAAATCAATCTTGCATCAAAACCAGAAATATTCCTTCAATACTTTCAGTTCATTTTAGTTTACGTTTCAGTTCATTTTAGTTTACACCTTCTTACACTAGACACATGGCATCAGCTGATCTTGTTTATGCAGTCATGGGTAGAGCTTACCAGGCTCTTAAAAATCAATCTTGCATCAAAACCAGAAATATTCCATCAATACTTTCAGTTCATCTTAGTTTACACTTTCTAACACTATACCATCACAACAGCTAATCTTTGTAATGAAGGCATGGGTAGAGTTTACCAGGCCCTTGAAAACCAATCTTGCATCAAAACCAGAAATATTCCATCAATACTTTCAGTTCATCTCAGTTTACACTTTCTTACACTATACCATCACAACAGCTGATCTTGTTTATGAAGGCATGGGTAGAGCTTACCAGGCCCTTGAAAATAAATTTTGCATCAAAACCAGAAATATTCCAACAATACTTTCAGTTCATCTCAGTTTTCGTTTTCTAACACTAGACACATGGCAACAGCTGATCTTGTTTATGCAGTCATGGGTAGAGTTTACCAGGCTCTTAAAAATCAATCTTGCATCAAAACCAGAAATATTCCGACAATACTTTCAGTTCGTCTCAGTTTACAATTTCTTACACTATACCATCACAACAGCTGATCTTGTTTATGCAATCATGGGTAGAGCTTACCAGGCCCTTTTAAAATCAATCTTGCATCAAAACCAGAAATATTCCATCAATACTTTCAGTTCATCTTAGTTTACACTTTCTAACACTATACCATTGCAACAGCTGATGTTTTTAATGAAGGCATGGGTAGAGCTTACCAGGCCCTTGAAAATCAATCTTGCATAAAAACCAGAAATATTCCAACAATACTTTCAGTTCATCTCAGTTTTCGTTTTCTAACACTAGACACATGGCAACAGCTGATCTTGTTTATGCAGTCATGGGTAGAGCTTACCAGGCCCTTTTAAAATCAATCTTGCATCAAAACCAGAAATATTCCATCAATACTTTCAGTTCATCTTAGTTTACACTTTCTAAAACTAGACGCATGGCATCAGCTGATCTTGTTTATGCAGTCATGAGTAGAGCTTACCAGGCTCTTGAAAATCAATCTTGCATCAAAACCAGAAATATTTCATCAATACTTTCAGTTCATCTTAGTTTACACTTTCTAACACTATACCATCGCAACAGCTAATCTTTTTAATGAAGGCATGGGTAGAGCTTACCAGGCCCTTGAAAATAAATCTTGCATCAAAACCAGAAATATTCCAACAATACTCTCAGTTCATCTCAGTTTTCGTTTTCTAACACTAGACACATGGCAACAGCTGATCTTGTTTATGCAGTCATGGGTAGAGCTTACCAGGCTCTTAAAAGTCAATCTTGCATCAAAACCAGAAATATTCCATCAATACTTTCAGTTCATCTTAGTTTACACTTTCTAACACTATACCATCGCAACAGCTGATCTTGTTTATGCAATCATGGGTAGAGCTTACCAGGCCCTTTTAAAATCAATCTTGCATCAAAACCAGAAATATTCCATCAATACTTTCAGTTCATCTTAGTTTACACTTCTAACACTATACCATCGCAACAGCTGATCTTTTTAATGAAGGCATGGGTAGAGCTTACCAGGCCCTTGAAAATCAATCTTGCAGAAAAACCAGAAATATTCCAACAATACTTTCAGTTCATCTCAGTTTTTGTTTTCTAACACTAGACACATGGCAACAGCTGATCTTGTTTATGCAGTCATGGGTAGAGCTTACCAGGCTCTTAAAAGTCAATCTTGCATCAAAACCAGAAATATTCCATCAATATTTTCAGTTCATTTTAGTTTACGTTTCAGTTCATTTCAGGTTACATTTTCTAACACTAGACACATGGCATCAGCTGATCTTGTTTATGCTGTCATGGGTAGAGCTTACCAGGCTCTTAAAAATCCATCTTGCATCAAAACCAGAAATATTTCAACAATACTTTCAGTTCATCTTAGTTTACACTTTCTAACACTAGACACATGGCCTCAGCTGATCTTGTTTATGCAGTCATGGGTAGAGCTTACCAGGCTCTTAAAAATCCATCTTGCATCAAAACCAGAAATATTTCAACAATACTTTCAGTTCATCTTAGTTTACACTTTCTAACAATATACCATCGCAACAGCTGATCTTTTTAATGAAGTCATGGGTAGAGCTTACCAGGCCCTTGAAAATCAATCTTGTATCAAAACCAGAAATATTCCAACAATACTTTCATTTCATCTCAGTTTACACTTTCTAACACTAGACACATGGCATCAGCTGATCTTGTTTATGCAGTCATGGGTAGAGCTTACCAGGCTCTTAAAAATCAATCTTGCTTCAAAACCAGAAATATTCCAATAATACTTTTAGTTCATCTCAGTTTACACTTTCTAACACTATATCATCACAACAGCTGATCTTGTTTATGCAATCATGGGTAGAGCTTACCAGGCCCTTTTTAAATCAATCTTGCATCAATATCAGAAATATTCCATCAATACTTTCAGTTCATTTTAGTTTACGTTTCAGTTCATTTTAGTTTACACTTTCTAAAACTAGACACATGGCATCAGCTGATCTTGTTTATGCAGTCATGAGTAGAGCTTACCAGGCTCTTAAAAATCCATCTTGTATCAAAACCAGAAATATTCCAACAATACTTTCAGTTCATTTTAGTTTACACTTCCTAACACTAGACACATGGCATCAGTTGATCTTGTTTATGCAATCATGGGTAGAGCATACCAGGCCCTTTTAAAATCAATCTTGCATCATCATCTAATTCTATACAAAACCATCCGTTGATGTTTGTCTCTCGGTAGATTTGCTCTCAATAGACCTTTCCCGTCCGACCAAACACCTATGTTTTGTATTTTATCCTAAAACATCCTTGAGTTTAGATAACATTGCGCATAAAATAAGCTGTTTTTATGAAACGGTTATTTTCATACAATTTTTTGAAAAAAATAACATCGTCTGTTTTACGAGGTGAATATTCCTACCAGACGATGGTGATCCTATGAGATTCAGCATATTTGGCAACACTTGACAGCGGTGAGAACATCGTTCAACTATTTTTTCTGGCATCTCTGTATCATGTTTATTTACATTTGAAATGTCATAAATATTGAGTGCACGATGTGAAAATAAATTTCATTCCGGAAAGTTATTTTGTTTTCTTGTTTCGTCGGTGTGTCAAAATCATAAACAACGACATTTACGAAACATTCACCGATACGGAGCGTCTGATTGGAGATGTCGGATCAAATCCGGTCATAATGAATCCAACCAACATCATCTTCGATGGTCCGCCATCTAGACGAACATGGAACACTGGTTGGATGGGGTCTCGATACAGGGCAAGCCAAGATCCTGGACGAATGAAAAAGTCCCAAGCAAATCCACAATCAAAACAACAGTCCTCCTTTCCACTCATCAAACCAGAAGGCAACATATTTTTGGTGCCCCTCCATCGGTAAGTACATTTTGAAAGCAGTTTTCTTCCCACTACCCACTGGTAAGCAATCCTATCACGACGTACATAACATTGTTGTTCTCATCCTACGAACGATTCTTGTAGCTAAGTCGTTAGTTTTTCATTACATCATCAACCACGGCAGAATTTTTCTTGTTTGTTTGTCATTCTTTTTTGTAAAATGTGTTTGGTGAAATTTGTGAAAATCTAATAACCGTTTCGTTACAACAGTTTTGCTGAAATGGGATCGAAGCGGAAAGCTAGAGCTCGGCTCGGTCGGTTGACCGACAAAAGCGAAAGGAGCATAACGCTAACACCGTCCAGTGGAAGCAGCAAACACCGGCGACCGTTTCGTAAACGAATGCTTTTTTGCAAAAGTTGCGATGAGACCGCCACGGAAAATTCCAAATCATAAGCAGACGAAGACTGCAGCTCAAGAATGGAATGAAGGTGTTGCTGATCTCCGATACGACTACGAATAAATCTGACCACAGCACTCCATCGTGGGTCATCTGAGCGACCCGCACGTATTTTCCTGATTGGCGTTTGAACGCTTTTCGCAGCTTTTCATAGCACCACTGTTACAGTACACTGTACCACCACCGCCACTACCACCCAGATCAGTCAATCACACCATGTACAATACTATGTAGCACTTGTCGCTTAAATTAAACATAGTGTGGAACATATGTGACTACCATGCTTAGTACCAATTGCACTTTTCTTTCCCTTTCGAAAAACAACCCCCACCATTTGTAAATTTCAATGGAATATTATTGGAAATTATGGAAAGACACATAATCAGTGCAGTTAGATTGCCAAGTAATCTCGCAGGTAAAACATTATCCCAAATGAATTCCTTTCGAAGGTGCTTGGGAAAAATATCGTACTACTCGGAGAAACCCAGCAAATTGAACTTGTCGACTGATGCGTAATCGTTTGTCCAAATTGACGTCTGGAAAGTTACCTCAATGGATCATAATCCAACTGGCATTTAGTCTTCCGATAGTTATTTTCGATTAGCAGCAACATTTCCAACAGAGACTTCAGAGGGAGATTCCTCAACCAAATTAGAAGTGGAGCAACTGATCATATTCGGCAGAATATCAAGGCGGCGTTATTCATCACTTCCAAAACACTAATACCATTCACAATGTAAAACTTTGTATTAAAAAGAAATCTTGATATAAATTATACAACAAAAAAATCAAAAAAGTTCTAAAACATATATTTATTATTTACATTAGTTTATGTAAAACAAAATCACAGAGATGGCGAATTCATTTCAATTCAAATTTTTTCGACTCTCTGGACACAGTGTCCGTTTTTACGATTCCACTATTTGATAGTTCATCGCAAAGCAGATTCTACCCTACTTGAACCAATTGCTTGGCTCGCCTCAATCCAGGGTGTCCAGACCTACCGATTGTACTGATGGCATTCATAAGAACTTTTCCGGATACATCGCATACTAACAGGGGAATATCGGAGGACATACCCACACTATACTGTATTAAATTGGCAATTGGTGCTTTATTAAAAACGATAGCCTGTTAGTAGAAGAATTTTGGATCAGGTTACCACCAGTATTATCGGATATTTTGAAATAGTTATGTTCTTAGGATCGTTGATGTTGTGATGCTGAACCACGGTTAAAAAATCGGTGTCCACGGTCGCAATCACCAGTCCATTTGAGAATTCTTGTAGAACAGATGTATTGTTGAGCTACACCGCAATTCACAATGTTGTCCACCACAATTTAATTTGATGTATGTACCACGACCCCACTAAAACAATGCCTTGCCAAGTACATATATCTATATCCGAGTTGACGGTAGCGAATCCGGAAATAGAACATCCTACCAGGTACAAGCTAAGCCATGAAAACGCCGATCTGGTGTTTATGAAGATAAACTTCCACATGTGAAGGTTCTGTACAAATTCAGCTATATATGTTGTGCTCCGGCGAACTTATTCCAAACAGCCGTTATCAATGATCAGCTTGCAGCTATTTAAGCTCAGTTCAACAGGAAATGCAGTCATTTATACAAGGTGGCCTCGTAAGCTTTAATGACGTATGCATATTAACTTTAAAAGGATTCACTTTCCTCGTTCAGCGGAATCGTAGACTTCAAATTAAACTGTTGATTTCCCGTACTGGGGTTCCACACACTGAGGGAATAATCCAAGCTGGTATTTAGTGATCAGTTTATTCTAATTCGGTGCCAGCAGCTTCAATAGATCACTGTCGTTCACTCTCCAGGAGGAAATAATAACTCCGGTTCGTACATCGAGGACGGTTACGTGCTCGGAGCTGAGTCTTACGGCTATCCACACTCCAGAAGGTAAAATAGCAATAGTTTTTACCGAACCAATCAGGGCACTGAAAATACGCCTTTCGTTGCAGTAGCCGAAGGTGCGGGCATCGATCATGCGAATGCGGCAGTTCCGGCCAATACCAGACGGGAATGTATTCATCACAGAAACGGGAGTGTATTTAGGTGCGTCCAGCTAATCGATTTGGGTTGGTACGAACGGATCCTAAAGGTTAACACCGGAATCGCAAGAGATGGTTTATCTTTAGCAACAATATAAAAATGCATAAATTAGTATGTGCTTTAACATCTTTTCAAAAGTACTAACCTTATCGATTCCATGAAGGCCAAAGAATGCACGGATTTGCGGTGATTGGTGTAGTTAACCGTAGGCTTTGTCGAAGGAAGCACAGTTGCTTCCGGAAAACGAGATGTGTTCCCGCGGTTCCCTCGTCATTTCTCTACCGATTCATATTGTGATCACGTAGAGTATTGACTAGTTTCCGAGCCAGGTCCGATCGGGCGAAAAACCCACATAATAAATTTGGCTGACTGACGAATAATTTGATGGATGACTGAATGGAGAAGAAAGTCCTGAAGGTGGTCCATCACAGTGCTGTCATTCAGGTGCGGAATCACATTTGACATGCTGCAGGGAACTAATTAAGCATCCTTCTAGAGTTTGGATGATTTTCCTGCGACAGAGTCCGATCAGTTCAGTGATATTTATGCGGGCCGATATAGATGAACACTCGATAACGATAATATTAATATAACGATTATATATATCCAAATATCTAGTATTTAGTCGCGAGAAGCGGTTGTTTTTTTTTCCACATGAAAAAAGCAAAACAAAAACAAATGAAATTTCACCACTTAAAATGACAGGATGGTAAAGGGTAGACTTGGGTTCAATGGGTTTTGTGGAGAATAAAATGATAGAGGAAACAGGAGTGAAAAACTCAAAAAAGTTTTGATTGTTTTCAATAGTTCCAGGCGTATAAAAATACAGGTTTCTTGGGAAAAGTGTCTCAGAAAAATAAAAAGAACCATTTGAGCAAATAATATTTTTTCACGGGAAAGGTCTATTGTTTCACATCGTTTTAACCATTTCAAGGATTTGATTTACTCTCAACCGATCCACCCGGATCAAACATCTACACGCATGTAGAAGACATCGGAGACGTACCAACCCACTCGGAAGTTGGATTTGCTTTCAATTGGTCCACACCGTTCCAACCTATTCGAAGATTGGATTTACTCTCAACTGATCCACCCGGATCAAACGCCTACTCGCATGTAGAAGACATCGGAGACGTACCAACCCGCTCGGAAGTTGGATTTGCTTTTAATTGGTCCACACCATTCCAACCTATTCGAAGATTGGATTAACTCTCAACTGATCCACCCGAATCAAACGCCTACTCGCATGTAGAAGACATCGGAGACGTACCAACCCGCTCGGAAGTTGGATTTGCTTTTAATTGGTCCACACCATTCCAACCTATTCGAAGATTGGATTTACTCTCAACTGATCCACCCGGATCAAACGCCTACTCGCATGTAGAAGACATCGGAGACGTACCAACCCGCTCGGAAGTTGGATTTGCTTTTAATTGGTCCACACCGTTCCAACCTATTCGAAGATTGGATTAACTCTCAACTGCTCCACCCGGATCAAACGCCTACTCGCATGTAGAAGACATCGGAGACGTACCAACTCGCTTGGAAGTTGGATTTGCTTTCAATTGTTCCACATCGTTCCAGCCCATCCGAAGTCTGGATTAACTGTCAACTTTTCCACTAATATTAAACTAATCTCCAATACAACGTTTTCATCCCTCCAAGCATGCAAGTTGTCATAGATGTCAACTTTTAATTTCCGAAATATCTTGCCAAGACGATGTTTTTATACACACTAGCGCCACCAAGTGGGGGAATTCAAAACCCAACTTATCTTCAAATCGACGTTTTCGACTGTCCGAACAACTTTGTCAAAGATGTTCACTTTCAAAATCGCACAATTTCCGAAACATCTTACCAAAACGGTGTTTCCATACACACTAGTGCCACCAAGTGGCTGAATTTAAAACCAAACTGATTTTCAATTCAACGTTTTCGACTGCCCGAACAACTTTGTCAAAGTTGACTACTTTCAAAAACTCATAATTTCCGAGATATCTTACCAAAACTGCGTTTCCATACACACTAGCACCACCAAGTGGCTGAATTCAAAACCAGTCTTATCTTTAATTAAACGTTTCCGACTGCCCGAACAACTTTGTCAAAAATGTCAACTTTCAAAATCGCATAATTTCCGAAACATTTTACCAAAACGGTGTTTTCATACACACTAAGCGCCACCAAGTGGCTGAATTCAAACCAAACTTATCTTCAATTCGACGTTTTCGACTGTCCGAAAAACTTTGTCAAAGATGTCAACTTTAAAAAACTCATAATTTCCAAGATATCTTACCAAAACAGTGTTTCCATACACACTAACCCCACCAAGTGGCTAAATTCAAAACCAACTTTATCTTCAATTCGACGTTTTCGACTGCCCGAACAACTTTGTCAAAGATGTCAACTTTCAAAAACTCATAATTTCCGAGATATATTACCAAAACGGTGTTCCCATACACACTAGCGCCACCAAGTGGCTGAATTCAAAACCAAACTTATCTTCAATTCAACGTTTTCGACTATTTGAACAACTTTGTCAAAGATGTCAACTTTCAAAAACTCATAATTTCCGAGATATCTTACCAAAACAGTGTTTCCATTCACACTAAGCGCCATCAAGTGGATGATTTCAAAACCAAATTTATCTTCAATTCGACGCTTTAGACTGTCCAAACAACTTTGTCAAAGATGTCAACTTTCAAAAAACTTATATTTTCCAAGATATCTTACCAAAACAGTGTTCCATACATTACACTAGCGCCACCAAGTGGCTAAACTCAAATCCAAACTATATTTTCAATACAACGTTTTCGACTATCCGAACAACTTTGTCAAAGATGTCAACTTTCAAAAACTCATAATTTCCGAGATATCTTACCAAAACAGTGTTTCCATACACACTAGCGCCACCAAGTGGCTAAATTCAAAACCAACTTTATCTTCAATTCGACGTTTTCGACTGCCCGAACAACTTTGTCAAAGATGTCAACTTTAAAAAACTCATAATTTCCGAGATATCTTACCAAAACGGTGTTCCCATACACACTAGCGCCACCAAGTGGCTGAATTCAAAACCAAACTTATCTTCAATTCAACGTTTTCGACTATCCGAACAACTTTGTCAAAGATGTCAACTTTAAAAAACTCATAATTTCCAAGATATCTTACCAAAACAGTGTTCCATACACACTAGCGCCAACAAGTGGCTGAATTCAAAACCCAACTTATCTTCAATTCAACGTTTTCGACTATCCGAACAACTTTGTCAAAGATGTCAACTTTCAAAAACTCATAATTTCCGAGATATCTTACCAAAACGGTGTTTCCATACACACTAGCGCCACCAAGTGGGTGAATTCAAACCAAACTTTATCTTCAATTCGACGTTTTCGACTGCCCGAACAACTTTGTCAAAGATGTCAACTTCAAAAAACTCATAATTTCCGAATTATCTTACCAAAACAGTGTTGTCATACACACTAGCGCCACCAAGTGGCTGAATTCAAAATTGAACTTATCTTCAATTAGACGTTTTCGACTGTCCGAACAACTTGTCAAAGATGTCAACTTTCAAAATCGCATCCTTTCCGAGATATCTTACCAAAACTGTGTTTCATGGTAACATGATAGAACAGTCATCTAAAAGTAACAACAGGTAACAACGTACTCAAACAGCCCTTTAGTGTAGCCAGAATCCCTAAAAATCTCAACCTGCCCTGTACACACACCAACATATATATAAATCGTTATGCTGGTTAACGTCACGTCAAAAGGTTAACAAAACAATCGGGCAAATTATATCAAGCATGACTCTCTTCTATGAAACCAGCTTACGCTTCTGGGCAATTCCTGCATTAGTACTTCAAAGCTCAATTACAAATACAATGGTAACTGGACATAAAAACTATTATACGAATTTAATCATATCAATTTGCTTAGTGCGAAATTATTAACAGTTTAAGCTCATACAAAATTATTCCAAACATGCGATAAAATTCTGAAACAACCCTGTACTGCGCGTCTGCTAATACTACTTTCACTCCGCGGGTAGCAGCTCAATGCAAAACAAGGAACATAATAGATCTGTGCAGGAGTTCATCAAATTCACTCACCCGATGGATTTTGACATTTGAGCGGGTCGTCTTCTCGAACAAAAGTTCATTTTGCGTTCATTATGCGACCCGCTGAAACGTCATAATTTCTTGGGGGAGCTCATTTTGCGTTAGTCTATCGTGGTTACCATATTTTGTTTATACTGTACGCACCATCCGGCAAAATCGAATGAAAAGACTTACGGTAATGATGCGGCAACAGTGAAACTTCCAGCTGTAGCGTTCCGGAACATCAGCCAATCGCAAATAAATCCAAAATGGATATCGAGTACACTCACTTCACTAAAAAAAAACCCAATGATTTGGGAGCGTTAAACCTTGTACCGACTATGCCATTGTCGGGATTTCTTTCATATAAGGCTATCTGACGTTTATCGTCTTTCTCTTGCACGCGCACAGACGGGATAGGGTTTGTTTTCATACGGAAACGCTTCGGAAGCGTTTCCGTATGAAAACAAATCCTATCCTTTCCGTGCGCGTGCAAGAGAAAGATGATTAAACGTCAGATAGCCTTATTTAATTAGCACTAAACACTTATCAATAGGGTTCACACATTCTTTTCTATTCATTTCTTTTTTTTCATTTTTTTTTTGGTTACACTTCACACAACCGTCAGCAACTACGTTCGTCACAAAACTGAGCTTTCCTAATCGATCTTGTGCATTCATGTCCTCTACGAGCGGCATTTTCCGCTTCATGCTCAATCACATGACTCTCTCTCTCTCACGCAAGTCGTCACCATTGAATGTGTCTCGCTGACACTCTCACAACTTTGTCCATCCAACACGGCACATAACGCGACTTATGCTCCAATTAAACAGTTCCTGACTGCATCAATTTTATTATATTTAGTATTATTCTATTATTTCCTACAAGTTCCATCGTTGAATGTCCTCATGGATAGCCTAATAATAAAAGCCAAAAAAAAATCAAAGGATCGATTAAGCGAATGAAATTTTTTGACGAACAAGGTCAATTATCGAATAACCCTGCACGCACAGCAAGATTACTTTTGACAGATCGGCACCAACATTTCAAAAGGGCGAAACTGCTTTTGTAAACAAAAGCTTCTCACGTCGCTGGTGGGTTAATTTGAGCCCACCCACGCAATCCAACACCATTGATGGAAGCATCGAATCCTCTTCTTTCATTTAATGGTGCTGGATTGCGTGGGTGAGCACAAATCGAGGGGCGATTCACTACTATCGAATGATGAATTGAAAATACGTAAATGAAAATAATGCATAAAAATACAAATAATGCACGAAAATGCAAATAATGCACAAAAATGCAAATATTGCACAAAAATACAAATAATGCACAGCAATACACCTAATACACGGAAATAAAACTAATTCATAAAAATGCATATTTACACGAAAATATCAATTATCATATTTTAATGCAAATAATGCAAAACAAATCATCAAATACATCTAAATTCGGGTGAGATCGCCATTACGCAAAAAAGAACATTATTTGCTGAGAAACGTATGCCTCAAAGAAGACAAAAGCTTAGACGTCTTTCATACTTAGAATCCCATCCAATTAAATCTAAACAAAATATTTTCAACAGATTTCGTGGATCTGCCTGTCGCTTTGCATTTTGGACAAGCAAATCATCTTACACATTTGACTACATTTGGGATCAGGAAGTGACCCAAATTTAGGTGTGAACAGCGGATCCCTAAAATATAACTACAAAATGCAATGCGACTGTTGGATTTTCACCGAGACGTGATGACAAACATCGGTACGCCGCAGGGGGATTCATATTCGCCATATTAGTTCGATGATTAGAACATATTCAGGACTTGGATTGTCTGTCACGACATATGAGAACCCAGAGATGGGAAATGTTGATTATGTTTCAGACAAATAATAATTGCTTTATTGTATTACATATATCCTATGGGTCTCCAATTAGCCGTGCGAGCAAAGGCGTTGGATTTCCAATCCAGAAATGGCGAGTTTGATTCTCGCTCTGGTCTAGGATATTATAGGGTGGAAAACATTACCGACTTCCTGGGCATAGTATATCCATTGTTCTTACCACACGATTAATAACTGACGAAATGTTGAACAGCAGGCAAAGCTTGAAGGCTTGAATGTAGAGTCATCGAAGAAGAAGAATTTCTGTCTTTCATTTCTATAATAATAAACTTATATACACAGAAAAAACGAATATTGTTATAATTAAAAATGTTGTACTTTGTAACTGAAGAGTGAGTATTTTTCTTTAAAATAAAAGTCAAATCGCTTACAAGCAAAGTATTGTATTTGATTCGAAAGTATTCTTCCTTTGTTGAAAGTGTGAATTCAAAAGTTTTATTTTTCAACTTGAGAATTGTAGAACTGTCAAATTACCTAGCATGGCCGGCATAGAACAAAGAAAAAATCTCAACTTTGGAACACTATGGGATGGCTCAATACAAAAAAAACTCGGAAGAAATAAGAAAACAATATTTACTCTAATATGTTTTTCAACTATAGCTCATTGTTCGATTCAAAGCATCACATTTTTTTAATGCTATATAATACCTTTATATAAATATACTTAAAACAATTTGACATTTATTATGTGCACGAGGAAATACAATTTTGACCATCAACTGATTTCCTATAGGTCCACAATGCAACGAGACTGTCTCGGTCTTCTTTTGACATTCACATCACATCATCAGTAAATAAATAATAACAAGTTTATCACCGCGAGACCACCCGTTAAAATTGTCTTCATGTTGTGCCTCCGATAAAAAGGCAGACTTGGTTTCGATTCATCCTATCTGTGAGCCATTTTTTATAAGGTAAGTAAACAGGCATCCTGCTGAATGTGCTGCTGTCCGAGGTTCAATTTCCATAAGGTTTTACCTCATATTATTGTTTCGTTTATCATTGCAGAAACTCCATGCTTCTGATGCTTCTTCCCAGAAATCCGGACAATCATGAAGTTAGGACAATTGTTCTTTGAGCCCGGGACATTCCTTATACAGGTAGGAAAACTATTTTGATGCGCAAGATAACCTATAGGTAACTTTAAACATCTTTTAGGCTCTGTCTCATTTGGATAATTAAACTGAAATTAAACTTAAAAGTGACATTTCAATAATTATCAAATAACCCTGCTCGCAGAGCAAGATTACTTTTGACAGATATCGAATCATTTTGCATCGATGTCTTATTGGAATTGCTGGGCAGCACCAGCCATTCTTATTACCGGGTTATATGCTAATTTTCGAACTGTCACTTTTAAGTTTAATTCTCCAAATGAGACAGACCCTTAATGAAGTATACTCTTCGAATCTCACAGAGTTTCATTGGTGAAATTCAAATTTCTCCAGATATTTCCACAATTTGTTTAAAAGTTTTTCAATGCCTGATACGGCATGCATGCCTGTATGGCATGCACAATGGATAAAATATGCATATAGGGAGTCGAAATTATTTCCCATTTCGAAATATCCTGTACCGCGCCAAAAATCGGATTCGATACTAACAGACTCGCCGGATTGGATCCACACTTTAATGAAGCAGAAATTTATAATAAAATGCAATGAATATGCAAGTCGGTTTAAATCATACGAGTTGGATAAATAAAAACATCGAGAAAAAAAATAGTTTCAATTTAGGATCGATCGTAAACACTGAAAAGTCAAAATATACGAATATTCGACTTGAATCAGTTTATTTGCAAAATACACTAATATTACATAATTACACAACAATTTCTTTAAATTCAATTTAATTCATTATTACATTCAATACGTGAAAATACACGTAAAATACATCAAATCGTTATTCAATACGTCAAACTGAATCGAAAATACACAAGTGAATCGCCCCTCGGCACAAATAAGCCCACCAGAGACGTGAGAAGCTCTTGTTTACAAAAGCAGTTTCGCCCTTTTGAAATGTTGGTGCCGAGATATTATGCATCCCAAGATAAACACTCAGATAGACCTGTGCAGGAGTTCATCAAATTCACTCACCCGATGGATTTTGACATTTGAGCGGGTCGTCTTCTCGAACAAAAGTTCATTTTGCGTTCATTATGCGACCCGCTCAAACGTCATAATTTCTTGGGGGAGTTCATTTTGCGTTAGTCTATCGTGATCATCTCAATCAGCCTCCGATGAATTTATTAACTTTACACACGGCGGCTATTCAACTATGGCAACCCCATTCGGCGGCTTATTAAATTAAACAGCATGTCATTTTGGAATTGCTGGGTAGCACCAGCAATTCTCCAAATGAGACAAACCCTATTAAGTCATGTTTTGGGCTGAGCAACTTCTGTTGCTGGAAAGGCAAAATTTCAGAACGAATGAACCAGGTGGGTGGCACGACGCCATGTTTTTGCAGCCAACATCTCAGTGTAAAATTCATAATAGTATGTGTACATCACATTTGATTCTCATTAGGATACAGAACTGTCAGTGGGATACGGTCGCGCAATGTTGGCTGCAAAACAAACCTATTGTGTGAGATAGGGATGCCACCGGGCTGGAATGAACCATCAGACCAAAACGTCAGGCCGTCATATTATCAATTGGGTCCTAAAATGGGTCCTACATTCGATTTTCTTTCATGGAACGATGAAGCTAATCATCCTGAATGCGTCAGTTTTTCTTTAGACTCATAAATCGAAAGAAACATTGTTTAATTTGAAATTTGAAAATAGACATTCCATTCCTTCCTCGACATTGTTCCACAATGTTCCATTCGACTTCTGAGTCGGGAAAGAATCTGACGCGTTCAGGACGATTAGCTTCATCGTTTCCTGAAAGAAAATCGAATTTCGATTCTTCATTTTAGGTTTTTTTATCTTTCCGTGTATGTGTGTGCTTGACCACTGTTGACTTCTCGAATTATATAAACAATCAACTGTGACAGTTTTACATCTCTGACATTGACACACCCACACTCCCACACCACATGTGCACCAGGGGGAGAAGGTGGAGCACTGAATCCCTACCCCAACATGTGCGACATCTGGATTTGGTTCTAAACTGTAAACAACAGTGTTAATTCTCTACCACCTTTTTGTTATGGCGAGGCAATTTTTGTGCACACTTTTGTTTTCGATATTTTATCAAAATTAAACACTCAATCATGCAGCAATATAACGATGTGGTATGCTTGAGATACCTGCTTGAATGTAGGGACTCGAAAAAGAATTTATTTGCAGTAAATAACCGAATATAAAAATGTTCACATTAACGATTGCGCCCTAACACCGGTTCTAAGCTTCGATGCAGAGTACACGAGCTTTGTTCGCCAGTGACAGGCGTATGAGGCCCTTGATGTGCACGCATGTCGTGTGAAGTGATCTGCCGGCCTTGGCAAGTGTTTTTTGTGCGAGTTCTTCGATAAACTTTCCGGAATCAGAATCATAAATTAAACAGTTCAAAAAAAACCTCTCGAAGAAACGCACGTAAGGGATTTGTATGACATTTTTCAATCGCTAAATAATTAAAAAATGGTGGAACAACAGAAGCAAAGAATTGAGCTAGAATTATCGCGCCGCGTTGATGACTTGGATCGCACAATCTTGCGTAAGATGCAGGTAAGCATTTTATTGTTTACATGAGGTTTTGTCGGACGTTTCTCGGTTCCTTCAAATATTACGTAACGAAGTTTTTTGTTTCAATATTGGAATAGGGTAAATGTTCCATTTTGAACCCCTAGAGGAAGTGCTTACCGATATCTGCGCTTATATGTATCAAACTTTTGATATAGGCGGAAATCACACCATTTCATAGATGGAAGTCTCATCTATGAAATACAAATTTGAAATTGGCATAAAGTGTTGATAAATCTTTCTGAAATGAAAATAGTCTTAGTTTTGGACAGTGCAACATATTTTGGACCAAATGTACACATTTTGGACACCTCCAGCCCCAATTTAGTCTTATAATTACAATACTATAATTATTGGATCTATGTATAATCAGTTATCACCGAACGTGAAAAATACAGTTTTTCGGGTAGACCGTTACTTGACATTTGTGCTAAGAACACGCCATTTTGGTCATTTTCACTGTTGTCAGTACACATTTCAACTATTAAAATGAAAAATGTGTCATTTAACTGCGGCAAAATGTATGCACTGTTATAATAACATGTATATTGTGCTGACAAGGGGCCCTCCTTAGCCGTGTGGTAAGACGCTCGGCTACAAAGCAAGACCATGCTGAGGGTGGCTGGGTTCGATTCCTGGTGTCGGTCTAGGCAATTTTCGGATTGGAAATTGTCTCGACTTCCCTGGGCATAAAAGTATCATCGTGTTTAGCCTCATGATATACGAATGCAAAAATGGTAACCCGGCTTAGAAACCTCGCAGTTGTAATTGTAATTGTTTATTTCTTTTTAACGATAACCAGTTAGTATATACATACTTTTTATCGTGTCAAGGAAGCAACTGTCTTAAAATATAATTACATTTAGATAGACTGATAGTTTAACAGTATTACGGGTAAAGCAGAGAATCAAAAGTACAGAGTAGCAAAAAAAACTAAAGTAAGCTTGTTAAATTTATGCTAGGGTCTTCAATGCGGTCTTGAATGAGGTTAGCGTTGGTTTCTCTTTCGTTTCGAGCGGCAAGCCGTTCCAGCAAGTGGTTCCAAATACCAGCAAGCTCTTGCCACTTGACGATGTGTGTCTAGGGATGATGAAGTTCTGAGTACGTTCTTGCTGTCCTCGTATCAGGTGTTGCGAAATGTAATCTGGTTGGTTCCCGAAGTATGCTTGTCTCATAAATGTACAGATGCGTAGATGATAGTTTGCGGGTAGATCATGACCCAAAATCGAATTGCGAACCGTTGCTGTAGAGTCACGTCGACGAAGGTTGAACACAAATCGTACAGCCGATTTATAGCACCGGTGAAGCTGATTTTTGAGGCTGACAGTTAGTCCTGAGTAATACACAACATCCTTCCTTCCTTCCTTCCTATTGGCATTACATCCCCACACTGGGACAGAGCCGCCTCGCAGCTTAGTGTTCATTGAGCACTTCCACAGTTATTAACTACGAGGTTTCAAAGCCAGGTTACCATTTTTGCATTCGTATATCATGAGGCTAACACGATGATACTTTTATACCCAGGGAAGTCGAGACAATTTCCAATCCGAAAATTGTCTAGACCGGCACCGGGAATCGAACCCAGCCACCCTCAGCATGGTCTTGCTTTGTAGTCGCGCGTCTTACCGCACGGCTAAAGAGGGCCCCTATACACAACATCACTATAAGTAAAAATGGGTACTACGGCAGCTTGCACCAGCTTTTTACGTGTTGGAAGCGATAGTACTGGAGAGAATCGGCGAAACGTACGGAGTGTGTTGTATGTTCTCATGACTACATTATTCACCTGGTGAGACCATGTCAAGTTGTTGTCGAGCAGCAACCCTAGATTTGTGACTTTGGCAGATAGGGGAACTACTTCTCCACAGAAAGAGATAGCGGTTTGAGGAGTTATAGTTCCTGTTTTAGTGAAAACTATTGCTTGGGTTTTTTTTGGATTTGGGGAAAGCTTGTTGACTCTAGCCCAATTGACAATTTCTTGAATATCATCGTTGATAGCTTGGATAAGCATGTCAATGTCTGTTGCAGGTCCTGAGATGTATACTTGTAGATCATCGGCATACAAATGGTAGTTGCATTTAAGGGACGATGGTAAACTGTTGATGTACAGACTAAACAATAATGCGCTTAAACAGGATCCTTGCGGGGTACCGTCAGATACATCACACTCATCAGACACGACGTCAGCCAGGCGAACTTTCTGTTTCCGTGGAGCAAGGAAAGATGATAAAAGGTCACAGGCAGCTTGGGAGAAGTAAAACTCATTGTGGAGTTTTGTATTCAGGATCTGGTGGCTAACGCAGTTAAACGCTAGGGAGAAATCAATTAGGACCATGGCGGTGCAGTGGTTCCTACCGAAACCATCATAAATATCATGAACAATTTTAGTCAAGGCGGTGGTCGTGCTGTATCCTTTGCGGTATCCAGATTGGTATTTAGCTAACATTGGAGCAATTGGATTATCGAGATGTTCGGTGATTTGAGCTAATAGGATTTTTTCTAGTACCTTCGACATTGCGGGGAGCACGCTGATGGGCCTGTAGTCTTTAGGTTGAACAGGATTCGAGACTTTGGGGATCGGCGTAATGATTGCTTTTTTCCAGTTGGATGGAAAGGTCTTCGAGTCAATAATCGCATTGAAAAGATGGGAGAGTGCTGGTAGTATGAAGGGACAGAGCAGTTTGATGAAAGATATTGGGATATCGTCCGATCCGGTAGCGTTGGTATGGATCGGTTAAAAGTTAAAAACTGTGGAAGTGGTTAATGAACACTAAGCTGCGAGGCGGCTCTGTCCCAGTGTGGGGATGTAATGCCAAGAAGAAGAAGAAGATATTGTGCTGACAAGTTCAACAACGTTATAACAAAAGTAATCGCGAAATGCGCAAAGTTAAGAGCTGCGCAAAGTTAGGTGCGTACCGTGTACATTCTTTCCGACGGCAGCAATTCTCAGGCACTTCTTGAGGGTTCAAAAAGGCTTAGGCTTGGGTCTGTCGGAATGCCATTTGCATTCTCGTGCGTATTGTCCACTCTATCCGAGTTACTGCAAGGATTTATACCAGCTTTTTTTAAATAAAATCCAGCCAAAGTAAAAAACGGGAAATGCCTGTCTACTGGCATTTAATAACATGCATCAGTCAGAATGTCAGATGGATCTAGATTGAAACCATCGAAAACGTACTGTCGTCTGTCACCGTCTACAATCATTACTCCGGACTGACTTAGTAGCGATCAACGATAGTGAACATAATAATTCGTTGGTCCTTCCTCACACTACCCATTGTCCAACACGAAGTTTCTGCCGTCAAACGTTTTAGTTATCTGTGGTTTTAATAAATGCCTGACTTAATTCAAATCTTAGTACTTGCGAGAAATATTGCACACACGTTTTCAATGAATCAAATACAGTGGCTGGTTTCCTACCCGCCGCTGCCAGCACCAGGCGCTAACGTATATGTGAAAAATAGCCAGCATGAGTTAACCATCCGAAGTTTGTATGGCGAAAGGCATCTAACGCGGGTTTTCTCAACAGTTGTAACTTTCAACGAAAAACTATTTGGTACCAATTATTATGAAGGTGTCCGCTACTACGCCTACCAAGTATTTTTTCGATTAAGGTGCTCATTTTCGAGATATTAAACATTAGATGCTTTTCACCGTACTGATTTTCAAAAGTTAACTCCTAGTGTGCCGCTGTAAGCACGCTCAAAGCAGGCGATTCATTGTTATTCCTGAACACGTAGCCCTGCCTATCTACTCATTTCGGTCGAAAACTGGGGAGCATTAGCAATCATATTATTTGGGGTTTTTCTATTCCCTCTCTCGCTCTGCGCTCGGTAACGCGATGGTATAAGCACAACATCCAGTAAAATCTGGAAGATGATTTGATTATGCTTTGTTGTCGCAAGTAATGATTATTTGCATCAAGTTCCGTCTTAGTTCGTCTTCCACATTTTGACCCTTCTTGCTCTCTCCTCAGATCATACAGCTACTACACTTTTTCGTTTTATCTAGAACTAGATGATTGAGTTATATACCTATGTAAAACAATTAATTTTTTGCCTTTCTCGTATACTAAGTATACGGTAAAGGCTATATGATCGCTCCAAAAACAAACTTTTTATAAAAGGCCCGGAGACCCATAGTGTTATATACCAATCGACTCAGTTCGACGAATCGAGGTGATGTCTGTGTGTGTGTGTGTGTGCGCAAAACTACTCAACAAAATGTCACTCATTTTTCGGACACTTATCCTCAACCGATTTGCTCGCAACAAGTTGCATTCGACGCAGAATCCTGTCCCATTGATTCCTATTTCAAATTGGCCAGATCGGACTATGGGATCGAAAGTTATGGCCAAAATACAAAATCATACGAAAAAATTGCGTAAAAAATGTCATTCATTTTTCGGGCACTTATCCTCAACCGATTTGCTCGCAACAAGTTGCATTTGACGCAGAATCCTGTCCCATTGTTTCCTATTTGAAATTGACTAGATCATACTATGGGATCGAAAGTTATGGCCAAAATACAAAATCCTACGAAAAAATCGCGTAAAAAATGTCACTCATTTTTCGGACACTTATCCTCAACCGATTTGCTCGCAACAAGTTGCATTCGACGCAGAATCCTGTCCCATTGTATCCTATTTGAAATTGACCAGATCGGACTATGGGGTCGAAAGTTATGGCCAAAATACAAAATCCTACGAAAAAATCGCGTAAAAAATGTCACTCATTTTTCGGGCACTTATCCTCAACCGATTTGCTCGCAACAAAATGCATTCGACGCAAAATCCTGTCCCATTGTTTCCTATTTGAAATTGGCCAGATCGGACTATGGGATCAAAAGTTATGGCCAAAATACAAAATCCTACGAAAAAATCACGTAAAAATGTCACCATTTTCGGGCACTTATCCTCAACCGATTTGCTCGCAACAAGTTGCATTCGACGCAGAATCCTGTCCCATTGTTTTCTATTTCAAATTGGCCAGATCGGACTATGGGATCAAAAGTTATGGCCAAAATACAAATTCATACAAAAAATCGCGTAAAAAATGTCACTCATTTTCGGACACTTATCCTCAACTGATTTGCTCGCAACAAGTTGCATTCGACGCAGAATCCTGTCCCATTATTTCCTATTTGAAATTGGCCAGATCGGACTATGGGATCGAGAGTTATGGCCAAAATACAAATTCATACGAAAATATTGCGTAAGAAATGTCACTCATTTTTCAGGCACTTATTCTCAACCGATTTGCTCGCAACAAATTGCATTCGACGCAAAATCCTTTCCCATTGTTTCCTATTGAAAATTGGACAGGTCGGACTATGGGATCTGAAGTTATGACCAAAATACCTTTTTTCATGAAAATCACAAAAAATGTCACCTATTTTTCGGCCACCTAACCTTAATCGATTCACACGCAACAAGTTGCATTCGACGCAGAATCCTGTCCCATTGTTTCCTATTGAAAATTGGTCAGATCGGACTATTGGCAGTGGTGCTCAGCACTTTGGGCGTTTTTCCTTAATTTACTTCTCACACCATAAAATGAGCCTAACCCATACAAATTAGCACTTTGGTCGAAAGCTTTCAAATATATCTATCTGCTGAGGGTAATAAAACGGATGTTGGTGTTAAATTCACTCCGTACGAAACGATCAAAAGCAAAACAAAGTGCGGCCCGCGGGCCGCAGGGTAATTTTACTTTGATCAAGTCGTACGGAATGATTTTACCACCAATATTCGTTTTAATATCCTCTGCTGATAGATATATTTGAAAGCTTTCGTCCAAGTACTACCTTTTCAAGATGAAAGCTCATTTTTATTGTGTGATAAGCAAATTAAGGCAAAAACACACAAAATGCTGAGCACCACTGGACTATGGGATCGGAAGTTATGGCTGAAACACCATTTTAGCCTTTTATACGAAAAGGCTGTATGTTCGCTCAAAAACCAAACTTTTACAGAAGGCCTGGAGACCCATAGTGTTATATACCAATCGATTCAGCTCGACGAACTGAGATGATGTCTCTGTCTCTCCCACTTCATACGGGAGTTTGGCAGAAAGACGGTCATAAGATTTATATCATAACAAATATTGCCCTCCGCTCGCGTGATGGGAATGACATTTTCGTTTTCTTTTTGTGTAGTCGGAGCTTCAGTTCAACTAACATCCAAAAGTGATATCCTTAAAATATATGACTGGGTGAAATAAAACAGGGTTATGTACGTTAAAAAGATTGGAAAAGGAAACAAAAATGTCGAAATTCTTATTAGCATATTGTAGATCAAGCTGAAAACCGAACCGAGGTCCCGCGAAATCGCATTTTCTCGCATTTCCGGATGTTGCAACTGCATCGCGAGTAGTGCGCAACTGTGCCATAGTCGGGCACCACTCGCGATGCAGTTGCGACATCCGGAAATGGGACAAAATATGATTTTCGGTTTTCAACTGGATCTACAATATCTTTGCCATAAATAATCTGATTTTCATAGAACGGACAAAGAAATTTGTCTTTTTCACTCCTAGCCACTAGCTCATCTTTTTTCAAGCACACACATTTTACGAAGGTCGAGAAAGGCACCATCACCGCTAGGTGGATTAATCTGGGTTTTTTTTTTAAAATACCTGTTTGCCCTTATGATAGACGAAACCAATGTGGATCAGCTTGAAACTGTTGCCACACTTCGAGGTTTCCAACACCGTTCTCATTTATACCCACATCAATGGCAAGACCGAACTACACGTATCTACATTTATTTAAAAAGTATTTACTTGCTTAACTGACATAAATAAAACCAAAAATTTAGTTTGCTTCATAAATTTATCGAAATCACGCACAAAGAGACATCATCTCAGTTCGTTGAGCTGAGTCGATTGGTATATAACATTATGGGTCTCCGGGCCTCCTATAAAAAGTTTGTATAGCCTTCACGTATACTTAGTATTCGAGAAAGGCAAACAATTACATTTTTGATTTTTTCAAAGCTTATTATTAGGCTGGTGAATTCTCAGTAGCTACTGAGTTAAAGTAAAATTGCGCAATGAACATACTTTCTATAAGATCTTCCCTAAAGATTGTTAATCGAAAAAGTTCAGACTTGTCCAAAATATGTATATGTCCAAAAGGTCGAATAATACAAAAAGCCGAAATCTTAAAAAGTCGGATAACACAAAAGAACGAATCATAAATAGGAATATTACAAAATATTCAATCATCCAACCCAGGAAACGGAGTAAACCCATAAATGTGTGTACGTTTTGCTGTTTAATTTAACAAATATTATCCGAGCGTTCTATGAATAAGACAGCTCTTATATCTCCTTATATCTCCTCTCCTACATTCAATATTTCATAATAAGTGATATTCACTCACAAGATTGTTTACTTCATTCAATTACCTGTTATTTTTTTCTTCAAACGGCTTGTTAATTATTCAAATAACCCTCGGTACGTCTGCATTAATCAAAGAATTTTGTTATGGTCATTCGATAAAAAAGGAGCAGTTTTTGAATGTTCACTTAACTTTCACCACTCTACACTAACATTATTTGGGAATGAATAAAGATAAAAAAAAACATTCCATGTGGTTTTCCAGGGCGATATGCACGAATGTGCAGCACGTTGTTGCAGAGATAGCAACGCCAGCATGGATTCTGTACAGCGTTGCATAGAAGCTTGCTCGACGCCAGTGCAACGTGCCCAACAGCACGTAGAAACCGAACTGGGAAATTTCAATAACCGACTACAACGTTGCGTCATGGACTGCAACGATACCATCAAAGACAAATGGGCCCGAAACCATCTGACGAAGATATTTCCAAGTACACATCGATGTTCGAGCGTTGCGCAATCAAATGCGTCGACAAACATGTAGATCTGTTACCCGGGCTGTTCAAGTCCATGCAACAGGTACTAGGGAATAAAAACTACTAATTCTGGATATGTTTGCTTATTCGCAACTTAATTTTTATAAAACTGGTTACCGCAAGGCATTTCACTGTTAAAATTGTGGAGAGATTTTTTTGTAATATTAAAGTGTATAATACGAATACTTTGTACAATTTGTCAATAGATGATGAAAGAAATCCTTAATATTATCGTACAAACATCAACAAGATATATCATTTTAATCAAATTTTGTGAAGGGAGTTACAAATGCATTTTCAGGGTCATAGTGTTCACTGCCTTTTTTAAAGAAAAGGTTCCCAAACTTTTTAGTCATGCGACCCACCAGGACAATTCGATAGTGCGAGCCATCATGTACAAAATGCATGTACTTGAAGCCGTAAAGTACCGTGACCTCGCGCATCATAAAATAATATTTTTATTAAATGTATAAAGTGGTACCGTGACATCTAAAAAATTGAAAGAAATACAAAATATTGTTGTTATTGACGTTGTTAACGCTTCGATCCACGAATTACCTAGAAAATCGACACGATTTTTTATTTGTTTTTGGCTTTGAAACTATCTTATATCCAGTAATTTTGGAAAATATCAATGAAAGACCAGAAAAACTTACCAAACAGAAGATTTTGACAAACCTCAGTTTCCATCAAGACATATTAGACATCATATTCAAACATCTTTTTTGCGTTATGGTATATAAATATTGGAAATTGTTAGAGCTGGTGTAGTAGGTTTACATAAGACGGATTAAAAATTTGATAAATAAGTACCATTCAATTTAATTCCAGCAATTTGAAATTTTTCTCACCGGATATCCTGATGCTCGATTTGGTGGCATCAGAATATCCGGTGACACATGAATCAGCTTAATCAGCTTTGGCCACAAATCGTATCAGATGTACCTCAACCGCATAACTGAGGATATCCTTCAACAAATGTACGTTTAAATTGATATGAAATGAGTTCCGTTAACAAACACATCAACAACAGGAAAGTACATTTGTTTCCTTTTTCATAGCAACGGGTTTATTTAGATCTAGTACCCATTTAAATTTTTCTTCCATTCCTCGATCTTTCCCTATCTCGATGGCCCTTCAATATCGAGATGTGGAGAGGCGACTGTATTCTCGTTTTTTGTCTCAGTCGAGTCCTTTCCCAAAAAACTATACTACAGTGAACTCTCCCTTACTTAATATTGAAGGGACCATCGAGTTAGATAGGTATCGAGATAGAGAAAACGAGATTTTCTTCCATAATATCAAACACTTCTCATAACATGTAGAAATAGAGTCACTTGACAAAATGCTATTTGGCCGAATGCCGTTTGGCCGAATAGCTAAAATTGATTTCCTTATGAAGTGGAGTGAGGAGTGAGATGCTAGAAATGAATAGTGAGAAGTAAGAATTAAGAAGTGAGTTATTTCACATTTTTTCATTTCTACCTTCTCAAGGAAAGCAGAAAGGAAGGAGAAGGAATGATGTGAAGAAACAAAGATTAAGTTAGAAAATTCCAATTTTCACCTCACTTTTTACTTCTCACTACTTAGTCCTCTTACTTCTCAGTTCTCACTTCACTCTTTTCACTTCTCACTACTCACTTTGCACTTCTCACTTCTCACCATTCGTTTCGCACTTCTTGCTCCTCATTCCAATTCATCCGATATGGTGAGATCAAGGTTTTTCTGAATCGTTTTGGAACTCCAATCAACTGTGCAAAATATGGGCTCAATTGGTTGCGACCTCGCATGCCGCATCGATTTTTTTTTGCATATGGCCCAATCTTCGAAGTGTTATAACTATTTTCGTGGATGTTCCAGTAACGTGCCTTCTTCAGCATTTTTCGGCATGCTTTGGATTATACTTTAACGCAATGTGCCACTTGGTTTACGATGAACTGAAACCTCTAGTAGTAGCAATGCAGAAATATACGTTCTCCCATACTAATTTCCATACAAACTTCAAACGCGATGCGGAAAGCGAGGAGGCAACCAATCGGTCCCAAATTCTGTAGAGTTGTTCAGGACCCAGAATGGCTTCGAAAAACCATTGATTTGAAAAAATGACCATGACGCCCCACTCTAATGGTTATCGAAGGGCAAAACCCATCTTCCTTCTTGTCGTATTTTTTTTCTTTGTGAAATGATTCCGGAAAACTCCCATTAGCTCTAAAGCCCTATAAGATCGATTATTTTGAAATAACACTCAGTTAAATTATTGATCTACGTAGTTCGGCAGTGCTGGGAGATCATCATCATAATAAATCAGCATAAATCATTTTTTACATATGGTTCGAACACTCAATCTTCGAAGCGTTATAACTTTTTTCGTGAACATTCCAGTGACGTGCCTTCTTTGGCAAAGTTTTTCGGTGTCCTTTGGGTTATACTTTAACGCAATGTGCCACTTGGTTTAAGATGGACTTAAGGTGAATCGCGTTGGAGTCCAATTTCAAATCTACCTAGCACTTTTGAGGGCACATAACTTGAAAAGTAAACGACAGACAAAAGCAAAAACTAGTTTTTCACCTTTGCTCACTTGCAGCATACACGAAAAAATGGTTTCCAGATTTGCTAACCGCCTAAATATTCACATTTGTGCGTGCAATAACGCGAGGTGAGGGATAGCACGGCCATTGTGGCTGCCATTTTTGGACGCCGCCGTAACTCACCTTAAACCTCTAGAAGTAGTGAAATGAAAAAATATACGTTCTCCCATACTAATTTGCATACAGACTTCAAAGGCGATGCGGGAAGTGAGGAAGCAACCAATCGGTCCCAAATTCTGCAAAGTTGTTCTGGACCCAGAATAGCTTCGAAAAATCATTGATTTGAAAAAAATTACCATGACGCCCCACTTTAATACATACCTACTACATATGTACAGTGTACTTACATTCATAGATTGGATTTTATATACATTGTAGATGATTATAAATGATAGGTACTGTTAAAAATGTCAATATTCCTTCCCAATTTGAAGATTATAATTAAAAAAAAAGAAAAAAAAAAAAAACAAAAAAAGATAGGGGTAATGACGGCTTTGGCAGGTTTTGTTCTATTATTGGCAGGGGGTTTTTTATGACTGATTATGCTCAGATTTGGCCATGCTTTGCATATCAAAGAATATTGTGGCCAAATTTCATAAAATTCGGTCGAAAAAACCCCCCTGCCAATAATAGAACAAAACCTGCCAAAGCCGTCTGTTCCCCTATTTAGATTTGTGGTTGTTGATTCAATATGGGGACATTTCATCCCTCACTAGTCACGCATACAAAAAGTAGGCGAAAATATAAAAAAAATTCTTCTCAGTCTTCATCAAACTTAAATTAGTTTATGTTTCTCAAAACGTCTGTGCGAAAACCAAGTAAATTTATTTGTTTTTGGCTGTGATTCATCGGCAAAAAAAGGGGAAAAAGTATTCCCAGTCTCTCCTGATTCTTAAACGGAAGACTGGGTGTCAGCCTTATCAGGGGAACAAACTATTATAAACTTGTGATTCCTCTACCGAATGTACTGAGACTTGGGGTGTTCGCGGGAAAGATAAATAAAACACTTGTGTACTGTTCGAGAGTCGAGTTGAGAAGACCTCAATTCGGTTTTATTTAGTTAGACGAAGAAGACAGCAGTGTTGCCTGCAGCGCTGACTGTCTGCTGAGTTACACATTTAATTCCGATAACTCGGAATGTATATGGAATATACATTAGTTCTTCCCCTTTCGGAAAGTTCAAACTTGTATGAACAAACGTTCAACATATCTAATAATTACTCATGTAACTTAACTCGAAAGGCTTGGTAGAGCCAGAAAGCACCACCAGAACTACACTATAACAAAAAATATTATAATTTTTTTCCGAACGCCTTGGTAGGCCAGAAAGCGCTACCAGATCAGATATTAATCTTCCGTTGTCGTTCCGATCCGGTAACAGCCCGACATTTAAATCGTCCATGGTTGGTATCTCGTTCTTAGCGACAATCTCGGATCCAGCGATAGCTCGTAGCGTCCATCCAGTTTTGGGGTCTTCATCAGCCAGCACCAGCCGACTACTCTTGGCTTCATTGACAGTCAGTAGCAGCCGACAAGTCCTGGCCCGAACCACAGTCATCGATGGTCTTAGCAGATCCGATAATCTTTGTACATCCTCAACGATCTCATATTGATTCGGACAGGCAGTAGATGTCGCATTATTTCCAACCATGTTCTGTGAATAATATCGAGAAATTCGTTTTATAAATGATGATTTAACATGTCGTTTGGTTGCTTGAAGTATACAATGCTTAAGCCGCTTAAAGTTAATCAAACAGACTAACACAAACTTCACGTTAATATATGCTTTTTCTGAAGGAAAATTGTCCTCCAATGTCAAGTTCTTAGGAAACAAATGCATCAGGTCTTCAAAGCTAATCTTGCATCTTTTGCATAGAAGACCATTGTCAAACGCTGTAACGCCTGGCAATCCAAAACATGCAATAAATTTGATAAACTTTATCAAAATCACTAACCAGTTGTAAATTTTCAACCACCACTTTACCTCCACCCTTTTGGAGAAATTATTCACTGCCAAAACATTTGAAGCAGGTTTACGTTTCAAAATTTTAATAATAATTTGATGTTTTGAATTGATTGCCACACTTGCATAGACGTCATAAACAGCAATAAAATTTGTGTTCATTTCAACAAAGTGCACCGTGGTTTTAACTGTTCGTTTTATTCCAAAGACACCAACTTGGCTGCCATGTAAAAGTTTTAAAAAATCTTGAATTGTCTGAAGTATGCTCACTTTGTCTTGGAACAAAAAACACACGTCAAAAAATCTTAAAATTTGTCCATTTACCAAAATTCTTGCATTATCAGTTCTACCAAGCCCAACAGAATAAATCATTTCTTGTATAATATTATTATTTTTGTTTTCCCTGGCATTGACCAAAGATTTGTTAGATAAGTTATTTATTTCACTATTCAAACACTCATCATATCCTGTGGGAACTGATATATTGAAAGCTATCCGCGAATAAAAATCATTTGCAAAATCCATTTCCAACGAAAGTCTGCACAGAATTTTGGAATCAAACAAAGACAAATTAAAAATGTTCTCCCTCGAACTGTAGGGAATGTCACAATCTTTATAAGTAATTGGAAAATTATTTCCTTCTTCACTATCAGCATCACACACAGCTTTACTCAAATAATTGACAAATACATCACCAGGTTCAATCTTATCTGCAATTAGTGCTTTAATTTGTTTTCCAAACATATTGCTTAATGGTAAAAAATCACCAAAACAAATTCTACAGTTGATGAGAAAATTATCCAACCACGTTCTACTCAGCAAATAAATAAACTGGTAGTCACAATCAAACACTAACAGTTGATTAGAACTTTTACACAAAGGTAGTTTGAATTGCAAGATATACACATTTTTGCTCATCACTGTTACCGAAGAGCTACAGTCAACCTCCATCTGCACCAAATTATTTTCAATAGAAACATCTGGCAAACAGGAATTACTAGAATTATTGATGGAAGAAATATGCATACATTAACTTCATCGTTCCTATCTTACTTGAGCTTGTAGCATCTTCTCCGCACGTGTCCTCGTTGTCCACAGTAATTACAGATACGCTGATCGACAGTCCGTTGGTTTCCATCTAATTTGCTTCGTCGATGAGATGTACTTGCAGACGAACAGCGGTGCCTAAACTTCTGAGAATGGAATCCAAGTTGCGAGTTATGCTTATAATCCTCATTATTCGAATCACAAAATGGATACTTGGTACCGTCAACTGGGGGGAAGATGATCATTGAGGTGAAGATGATCATTTGATGTGTCAGTCAAAAGTGCCTAATTTTTTTATGAAACGGTAGTCAACAATATTCTCCGTTCAAGTAATGTTATCGCTAGGTAGAAATCCGAGTTTTTCGATTATAATCATGAAAATGTATTTTGTGGAAGAAAGAGAGAGATAGTCATAAATGACGCTATTTTCGTTTCAAACATTGACTTCGTAGACTTCTTTACGTAGTAAATTGAATATTCATACAAATAACCTAGTGTATTTTGACTACTAGGTCATAATAATTTTAGTAGAGCTGTCTTGATCAACTTCACCCCAAACCAGATTACTCAAAAAATGTGTGATAATTTAATTTATTTTAATAAATGCGAATGCATTTCAGAAAACTAAAGTTGTTGATTATTGCAACGTATAGCAGTACATGTTTTGAAAATATTTGTTTCGATTTAAAATGTAAACACACATTGTTATTACATGTTTTGTCTTAAAAACGATCATCTTCCCCCCAGTTGACGGTACTTATTGAAGCCACAAAGTCAACATTATTGTTAATCAAACATTTTGTATGATAAGTCGCCATTTCCCACGAAGCGATAATCCTTTCAGCCTGTTTCAATGTTAATTTATTTTCAGTAAAAAGGCGATGTTGAAGTAAGCCATCTTGCAAACCAACAAGGATGCGATCCAATATAAGGCTATTCTTTTGATCCCCAAACTCACATTGTTCTGCAAGATGTTTTAGTGAAAGTATAAAATCACTGGCAGATTCGCCA
Organism: Armigeres subalbatus; assembly: GCF_024139115.2. Taxonomy (NCBI): domain Eukaryota; kingdom Metazoa; phylum Arthropoda; class Insecta; order Diptera; family Culicidae; genus Armigeres; species Armigeres subalbatus. Next base: position 133,456,762 of record NC_085140.1, read on the forward strand.
GGTTGCTGCGCCATTCTACTGAAATTGTATCTGTGGAGTAAAACTGAATCATCATTGTCAAGTCTCTCCTTAAGCTTTTGAATTAACACTTCATAGGTCACTTCTTCCAACAATTCATCTGTGGGAAACAGCTTACCTGCCATATCGAGCAAAAAATCACCTCCCAAAAATAACATCTGGTATTTTTTCTCATTTTCTTCAACTTTATTCACTCGGAAATGGCACGATAAACGTTTAATCCAAGAAGCGAATGATTGACCCTTACGGTAGGGCTCGATATTGGGAGCTACCACGTAGGACATATTCATCAAAATTTTAGAAAAAAGACAAAAACACAATATAATGTCACTCAAAGCCGTTTTCAACAAAAAAAGCAAACAATGAAATGGTTCAATACATTCTCTGACAAACATTCAAAGTAAGTTAGATATTGTAGGGTGCTGTCAATACGATACACCGCGCGGCTGTTGTGATGTTTCCAAAAGCGCATTTGCACAAGATTCCACGCGGCGTTCCACATTCGACAGGAACAACCGCACCTTAGGAAACGCCGCAATGTTATCTCCCCATAAGAATCGAGTATACGGGCAGCAAAAAGCGCGGTGCGTCGTTTCCTTTGGGGAGCGCCGCGTGTACTTTTGGGCAAATGCGTTAATATTGTTTTCTTATTGTGTTCTATATCTTTTGTTCAAACAATCAAAACTCGCCATGAATAAAAATGTTAAACGCACCAAAACACTATTATTTAGTTTTATTGTCAGTTCAATTGTGCAACTTGTCTTTAGCAAGCGAAAAATGAAATCACCAAAAATATTTACCAAATTTCCACTATCAACATGCCACTTTACTTGCACAAACTAATTACTTTTTTTTTAAACTGTGATTATGCGCTTATTCTTTGGCAATAGCGAAATCACCAATAATCAACATAACGAATAATAAAAATTCGATCATCAAAACTTCGCGGAGTTATTACTTTTCTCAATTAATTTCAATTACTATACTGCCGTCATACGCATATTTGTCCCATGTTTGCTGGGATTTCCTATATACATGGGACAATTATGCGTATAACGGCAGTATACTCTTGGCACAAACCAAAAAATGTTTTCATTCACCCTTTTGATCCGCTACTCTTACCTGATGCCACGAACAAACATCGATCCTTCCGGGCGGAGCGAAACAAAAACTGCAGCAACAATGGTTTGGTTGCTGTTCAACTTCTGTCGCTGTCCGTAGTGCGTTTGATGAAGAGAGCGCACCCGTAATAGAATTAAAATTTGCCGCACAATTCTTCCACCGTGCAGAATGATGAAAAACTGTTTAAAATAGAAAAGAAATACTCTTAACAACTTATCGAACAATTGTAGTACTTCACACAATTCCTGAAGAATAAAAATGTTTTATTAGGCTTTTATGTTTTCTTTTGTTGCGGGAACAACCACGCCAAAATCCAAATGGCCGTTCGGCTGGCAAAAGAACTCTTGCCACCACCGATATGACGCCAACCAATTAGCACTTTAATTACACCTCTTTCCTCCGGAACGCGAGACTGCCCAACCGATGTTGGTAGCGAATGGTGTCTCAGACGGTAAATCGAGTAAAATCACTTTGTCTAACGCTACCGCACCGTAACCAATATTTTCCTCGTCGCCACTATTATAAACTTGTAATTCCTCTACCGAATGTACTGAGACTTGGGGTGTTCGCGGGAGAGATAAATAAAACACTTGTGTACTGTTCGAGTGTCGAGTTGAGAAGACCTCAATTCGGTTTTATTTAGTTAGACGAAGAAGACAGCAGTGTTGCCTGCAGCGCTGACTGTCTGCTGAGTTATGCAACGTACACACTAGAGGCCTGAATAAGAGAAACGCGGATAGAAAATATGATTCTGCCAACACTGCAGTCAATCTTCTTCATCGAAGACCAACACATGAAAAGGAAGAAATGGTTTATGTAGATAAAATCTCACAATCCGCTATTCAATGTGTCCACATCACATAACAATAGAATCCAATAAACAATGCAATTTTATTTCATGATCTATAAATAACTTTCATATTTTATTGCAAACAAATGTTAAATTCATTAAAATTTGTTTATTAAAAAATGGTATAAAATCGAATTTAGCCGTTTCCAGTATTTGAGCCAACATATTGGCTGCTTGACAGGTCTCCTGCTCGATTGGCTGCTGTTTTTGGACGGTTCAATTGGCGGCACATATTGTGCTTCCAGTTGAAAACCGAAGTGAGCTCTCGCGACGATTGAGTTTTCTCACGTTTCCTTTTGTCGCAACTACGTCGCGACTAGTGCGCATCATGGCGCACGACGGTGGCATAGATGCGCACTAGTCGCGATGCAGTTGCGACATCAGGAAATAAGGAAAAACTCAATTGTCGCAAGAGCTCACTTCGGTTTTCAACTGGAAGCACAATACCTATCCGCGTTTCTCTTATTCAGGCCTCTAGTACACACCAGTCAAGCAGTTCGACGAACATTGACTCCACCCCCAAGAAAACGCTTCGGTTGCTGCTTTGTTTGAACGTGTGTGAAGTTGTTCGAACAACAATTTGACAGTTGGCGGCTCGGTTGGAAAAAATTAAAACGGTTTGATTTTGGTTTGAGTTGACGGGGGTGGAGTCAAGGTTCGCCGAACATGTTTGAGCATTTGTACACCGAAAAAATTCTTTATATTGAATATATTTGTCGCACACATAAATTTTTGCAATTTGGCGACCCAAATATATGCAATTTGTACCCACACATAAATTCAATAACTGCATATTAGAGACCACACATACATTTTATTTGATTATAGATTATATTTGTACTTCGCGTGGAGAGTGGTTATGTGTGCACTAATTAGAATCATGAATTAAATTAATGGATTTTTGCCAATAAAAATGTGTGGAATTTTTGTAGTGTAGTGAAGTTGCACAAACCCCCATATATTTTTTGATGGTTGGTGCTCAAGTTGGCGCTTCGGTCGTTCGTGTGTGATATTGTTGGTCGAATAAATTGATTGTTCGTGTCGCTGTTGATAAAACTTGATGGATGTTTGAATAAACGAGAGGTGGAGTCAATGTTGGTCAAACTGCTTGACCGTGTGTACGTTCCATTACACATTTAATTCCGATAACTCGGAATGTATATGGAAGGAATATACATTACAAACCACCCTTCTGTACGATTTATGTAAATTTGTAAACGATAAAAAAAGCTGCACCCTGCATTAATTAATCCTATTACTTTTGGTATGAGATAATATTACATACGTTTTAAAAACACAATAATTTCGTAGCCTGTTTTTATTTATTTATCTTAAATTACATATACAAAATTAAATGCAATGATTGAAAATGTTAAGATATAAAACTGTTTATATCTTTATAATAAAACAAACATTTCTAATCCTATAACTTTAGATTTAAAAAGGCCTGAATGCTAGAAATTCATTCAAATCTCACTCTTATACATCCGTGCTTTTGAAGCTTTTCACAGTCAGTTGAAAGCAGAGTTGAACATCGTGCCGGTTTGCGTCTAGTTGTCCTGCAAATAATAATAGTGAAAAAGAAAATCATTTATCTACTAATAATCGAAGGTGAGTAATGGTATCAAAGCAGTAATACCTGAGCTTGTCTCTTGCCGTATTTACTCCAGAAAGTAACCTTGCACTTGGTGCGTTTGCCATTCTGCTTGTTGAAGATAGAGCACGTGTCAAAGGGGGGACAGTATAAGTGCAGCGATACAGCAACGTCTGAGTGGCTTGGGTTCTCAACTCGGTGAAGCCCGAGATTATCGTTAATGTAGCACACTCCATTTGTCTCCAAGGAGGATCGGGAGATTTCCTCCAACTCTTCGCCATCGTACTCGATTTCGTCCGAACCGTTATCATTTCCAATGTGGGCTATGCTATCTTCGTTCACAGTCTTATCTTTAGGCCATGCGAAACGCACCTCCGTTAATTGTCCTTTGAGCATCTTCATGAAACAGTGTGAGTCAGCATGGTCGTGGATAGCCGAAGCATGTCCTTCATTCCAGCAGAGGATCATCAGATTGAACTTTCCATTGCCAGCGTCAACCAGATTGCGAGTGTATCTGTATGAATGCAGAAAAGATAATGAGTATCGTTGACCCGGTTATTTTAGGAAAAAAACGTTGCGATGACGTGTAAGACCAGTTTAGCTATTGGAAAACAAGATCGCTCATGTTAGCTATAGGGAGAAGGACCATTTGGGCAATAAACCTTTTCCGGACCACAACGTTCCCAATCAACCGCATTTTGATCTCAAGACAAAATTTTCAAAACGACTTATCTGCTTATATGTAAACAAAGATTCAAACGACGATTTGATGTATCTGATAGCTCTCCCACGCAAACCAACACCACCAATAGGTAGGTGAAGGTTTTCGCTACCTGTTTATGGCGTTGGTTTGCGTGGGTGAGCTATCAGATTCGTCAAATCGTCGTTTGAATCTTTGTTTACAAAAGCAGATAAGTCGTTTTGAAAATTTTGTCTTGAATCTAATGATTTGATTTTCGGTACATCACGAGAAACTTACACTGATACTAACTATGTACTAAAAAACAAGTAATTCGATTGCAAAGCCTCTGAGTAATAAATGTTGCGGACGAGAACAGTGGTGATGCTCGAATGGTCGTTTCCCCTATGTTGTTTTTTTGTAAACATATCAATCAATAGTGATTATATGATATGACGTATTATCAAACGGCGCGACAAAGTGGTGTGACGAGCCTTTTCTGTTTTTTGCCTTATAATGGACTGATTATTTTTTCTATCAGGAGTGTCAATTTCGAAGAATTACAAGCAGATTTGTCTTCGAAATGAGTTTTGGTTTTTTTTTATGACTTTATTTACGTGAGTTTTAATATATTATAAAAGTCATCAAGGAAACGTAATGGGATTTTTTTTTAAACTATTAAAGGGTTTTTTCAATGCGTGTGTGACCATAGCTTCACTTCATTTGTGGGCCATGCGGATGGCGGCGACAGTAGTCTATGCAATTTGTGTTTTCTGGAATGTGAGTTCGATTTCCCTATCATAGTAACAAGAAAACTGACCGTTTAACGATTTATTTAGCTCCAAAAGGCGTCAAAACCTAGAGTATTCCCCTTTAAGAATAATGGGCATTAGGCATAACAAGCACAAGGGGCCCTCCTTAGCAGTGCGATAAGACGCGCGGCTACAAAGCAAGACCATGCTGAGGGTGGCTGGGTTCGATTTCCGGTGCCGGTCTAGGCAATTTTCAAATTGGAAATTGTCTCGACTTCCCTGGGCATAAAAGTATCATCGTCAGCCTCATGATATACGAATGCAGAAATGGTAACTTGGCTTAGAAACCTCGCAGTTAATAACTGTGGAAGTGCTGAATGAACACTAAGCTGCGAGGCGGCTCTGTCCCACTGTGGGGATGTAATGCCAATAAGAAGAATAAGAAGAAGCATAACAAGCACCAAAGAACGACCGTTGACTTAAGGGAGTATTATGCCTAGCGTCCATTACGTCTAACGTAAGGTGACCAGACGTCCCGCGTTTCGCGGGACAGTCCCGCATTTTCACCATTTGTCCCGCGCTGAAAAGAGTCCCGCGAAATGTCCCGCGTTTCACTTATTTCAAGACAATGTCCCGCGAAATAAAGAAATATTTAATAAATAGCAGTAATTTAGTAAACGTTCTTCAAGAACCTATAAGATTTTGAAAATTTATTATATTGATTAATGATTTTCGATTTTCGTCTCATACAAAGCATCGCTCCGGAGGCTTGATGAGTGGTCTTTCACCCAACGCCACGGTCACACTCGCATGTTGTTTAAACCTTTTTTCTGCGTCCAAATTATATTTCTTACACCTTAAATAAAATTATCATCAGTAACAAACAGAGTAAAGCCCCAAACGCAATACAACGGAACGGCAACAGAAACGGAAAATTTGACAGAAAATTTGGACACAGAAAAGAGGTTTCTCCAAGGGTTTCTCATATTGTCATTAACGTCATTTGTATCTTTCCGTCTCCTACAAAATTATAACTTTGATAGTGCAACGCTGAGCGGCTGCACAAGCACTGACTTAAAACACGTGTTTTTGGTTTCCAATTTTATTTCGTCCTAAACTCTAGCGAGTTTGAGGAATTTTGACAAGCCTGCTTTGGTGTATTCTAGTGATCCTAGTCAAATCCTCATGGACGAGGATAGACATTAAATTGGATACCTACTAAAAGAACTATAATAAGTGAAATGGAAGATTTGAACGTGCTATTGAGGAATATTTTACTCAATCTGCAACAATAACAATGCTTTTAAAGTGAAGAACTGAAATCATTTCAAAATTCACAGAAATAATAAATTTTCGAGATTTTTCGGCTATACAGACTGATTTATAAGAACAAATTTTTAAATTTTGTCCAACGTTTCGGCATCGAGTGCGATGTCTTCTTCAGGTAAAAAAATTGTTTGCTCTTTGTAATGGAACGCCTACCATACTTAACAAAAAGCGATCATTTTTTTTCTCCTGGAAGAAGACATTGACCCCGATGTCGAAACGCTGGACAAAATTTAAAAATATGTTCTAATAAATCAGACTGCATAGCCGACAAGCCGACATCTCGCCGACATCTCGAAAATCAACACTACAGTAGAAGTCAATAACAATGCTCTTTTGGCACAGATTCTGACAGTACCGTCAACTGGGGGGAAGATGATCATTTTTTAGACAAAACATGCATTAACAATGTGTGTTTACATTTTAAATCGAAACAAATATTTTCAAAACATGTACAGCTATACGTTGCAATAATCAACAACTTTAGTTTTCTGAAATGCATTCGCATTTATTAAAATAAATTAAATTATCACACATTTTTTGAGTAATCTGGTTCGGGGTGAAGTTGATCAAGACAGCTCTACTAAAATTATTATGACCTAGTAGTCAAAATACACTAGGTTATTTGTATGAATGTTGAATTTACTACGTGAAGAAGTCTACGAAGTCAATATTTGAAACGAAAATTGCGTCATTTATGACTATCTCTCTTTTTCTTCACAAAATACATTTTCATGATTATAATCGAAAAACTCGGATTTCTACCTAGCGATAACATTACTTGAACGGAGAATATTGTTGACTACCGTTTCATAAAAAAAATTGGCACTTTTGACTGACATATCAAATGATCATCTTCACCTCAATGATCATCTTCCCCCCAGTTGACGGTACTCGATTACTCGATTGGCTCAAGATCTCTGAATGTAGGATCTCTTCAATTTCAACTCACATCGTGTTCGTATGTTGTTATTATTTCAGTAAAAACTTCACTTGAAATCTGAGCAAGTTCGACGAATTTTATGTAGCTCGGATCTTTTTTTGTTTCAAGCTTATGGAAAAAAATATGATAAATCGTGTGTCAGTTTGCGGGGAATAATAAAAAAACCTGAGTAAGATGTAGGGATTTTAAGCAAATTTGAGCACTTTGCCTAATTGCATAAAACGAATAATAGGATCACTTTGAATGTTAGCTAAATGAATCATGCAAACAATACAAATAAGTTTAACTATCAGGAACTCGCACCGTTGTAAAAAGTTGAACAGATTCATTCACAACAGAGGTGGGATTGTGTTTTTGATACAGGGCCAAGCGAGTCCAAGAGGGGTTTATCAAATTTTAAAGTTTTGACTTGAGCACATTTTTGAATAAAAACAAGGATTTACAAAATTTTGTCCCGCGCCGGCATAAAATATATCTGGTCACATTAGTCTAACGTATTTAAGATTATCCTACTCTGTCCGTGATTCCATAGTTGACGTATCAACCATTGCCCTTTCCAATGTAATTGGGATGATTTGCGGACACATTTCAACCCGTAGATACCTAGAAATGAGATTTGAACCATGCAACGTATCGATGTTACAGCGGTTGAATAACCTTTGTAAACGCGTAGTAAGTCATATTCGCTGAAATTCTTAATAATTGATACGTCAACTATGATATCATGTCTTATACTGCCGTCACACGCATGTTTGTCCCATATTTATTATATTATAAAGAGTAACTTGATTCCACTGGACATCCATCAATTTTCTATTTAAATAGTAATGCTCGTAATCTGCCGCATGTTTCATTTGGGGTCTCCAGTTAGCCTTGCGAGCAGAGGCGTTGGAATGCCAATCCGGAGATGGCGAGTTCGATTCTCGGTCCAGTCTAGGATGTTCTAGGGTTGGAAACATTCTCGACTCCCTTGGCACAGTGTGTCCATTAGGGTGGTTCAAAAAATCGATTTTGCTCCACAGTGCTCATCTGATTCTTTACCATATTCTGAAGTTTAACGATCATGACTAAAGATTCGCAACCTGTCTTAAAATCGATTACTAATTATTGGGGCGGTTAATCAACATGCGGTTTTCGTTGGGTGAAAGCTGTTGAGTATTCCCTTTAGCTATGTAGGTTCTCTTTTAACATGCGCTTGATGGCGAAGCGTCATTAACAGTATAATGAAAAATAAATTTCCATACTAATTTGCATGCAAATTTGAAACGGCTTGTGCTAAATCAGTTTTAATCCACATGTGCTCAAATTTTCAGAGGACACTCAGAATATGGTAAAAAATCAGATGAGCACCGTGGAGCAAAATCGATTTTTTGAACCACCCTTGTGTCCATTGTACTTGCATACTCATGACGGGCATACAAAAGTTTTCAATTAATAACAGAGGAAATGCTAATAGAATACTGTTGAAAGCAAGCCAAGTGCCATAGAAGAAGAAAAAGAAGAATCTGGATACTTTATTTTACTGCTTTGACAACGCGAGATAAAACGGGAAAGTCCCATCATGCGCGATTCTTTGGACGATGATTCTGGTGGGATTTATCGCGTCTGGGTTGAATCGATCATGAGTTTTGAGAATCTGAGCTTTTCCCAACATTGACTGCCCGCCTTTGCTATCAAGTCTCTTTTCGTATGACCAGTGATTTATTTAGCAGTGGGATGAGTCCCAAATTTAGTAGTTATTCAATAATTCATTTCAGATGCTATAGTTCAAACTGTTCAACATTGCACACGAGGGCGCAGAAGAACGGCACTATCATCACACGGTCGCATATGCTCCTGGGCTTTGCGGACGACATCGACCTCATTGAAATTGATCGCAGAGCAGTAGCGGAGGCTTTTGTCCCACTGAAGAGGGAGACGGCGAGCATAGGCTTAACCATTAACTCTACCAAGACGAAGTAAATGGTGGCAGGTAGAGATAGGAAAGACCTAGTGGTGTTGGTGCTGAGGTAGTGCTTGATGGGGATGTGTTAGAAGTTTTTGAAGAATTTGTTTACCTTGGAACGCTTGTGACATGTGACAATGAAGTTTCCCGTGAAGTGAAAAGACGTATTGCTGCTGCGAATAGGGCCTTTTACGGATTACGTAACCAGCTTAGGTCCCGCAACATGCAGACGGAAACGAGATTTGCTCTATACAAAACTCGGATTCTACCAGTGGCCCTTTATGGACATGAAGCATGTACGTTAAAAGAGGCGGATCGGAGAGCTTTCGGGTTTCGGGGAGCAAAAAGTGCTGCGTACAATACTCGGAGGGAAACTAGAAAATGGTGTGTGGCGCAGACGCATGAATCATGAGCTGTATCAATTATACAAAGAACAAAATATTGTGAATCGTATAAAATACGGCAGACTTCAGTGGGCTGGTCACTTCGTGCGAATGTCGGAAGAAAGAATAGCGAAAACAATATTCAACACAGAACCAGATAGGGGCCGGCGACTTCGTGGAAGGCCACAAATACGCTGGCTGCACGCGGTGGAATCAGACCTGGGGACCCTGAACGGTCTGGGAAACTGGAAACCCAAGACCGACGATTGTGGAGCTCTACAATACGCAAGGCATAGGTGTATCGACGCTGTAACCAACCAGGTACCAGGTAGGTAGTTCAAACTGTGTTAAATTGTGAACTTTTAGTGCGATGATTTTTTGATAATTATGTCGAAAACAGTACATTCAAAGTTAATTGCCTATATGCCACCCGGAGTGGAAATTAATTACTATGTCTGAAACTTGATTATGCATATGTACAACATGTGATAGATTTAGTTCGGAAAAGGTATTGGAGGGTAACCCACCGAAGGGGCGGGTACTAAGCTGCGGTGGACGACGGAGGTCCTTCGTAGCTTAGTAGGGAAAGCACCTGTCAAGCAAACTGGGGTCGTGGGATCAAAGCCCACCGAAGGGGCGGTTACCCTTTAATACCTCTTCTGAACTAAATCTATCACATGTTGTACATATGCATAATCAAGTTTCAGATATGTCGAAAATTTCAACTTGTACTAAATTATAACAAAATTCTTTCAAGAAGGCTTGTCTGATTGTAACAACTTTTATTTTATACAAACATAAAGATGCTCAAGCAACATGAAATAAATAACAAATTAAAATAATCCACGTTATCTCCTGGTGCCCCGAGAGAGACGGTTAGGTGGTGCCCACTACGGAAAATGACGAGGTTTCATATGAGATTTTGGTCCATCAGCCAAATCCCGCAAATATATTTTTATTGCGTATTGCGCTTTTTGTCTACAGCAATAAGTTTGCTGTATTCATAGCTGAGCCTTTGTATTGAGCCTTATCCTATTTGAATGATACGGAATCGATCGACTATCAACTACTTTTCGGACAATATAAAACAAACCGTAACACAACCTTATCCAACAGCGGAGAATTTTTCATGAATCGGAGAACCGATTCATGAAAAATTCTTAAGTTAACTAGTGACGAAAAATCTGACTAGAGCAGACTGGATACTTAACCTAGGCCACAAATATAAAAAAAAACTAAATCTATTGTAAACCTTAATAACGGTAGCGAATCCTACCAAAAGTTGTCTTAACGCCAATAAGTCTTCGCAAATTGTCCTATAATCAGATTCTTTACTACCCTAAACTAACTCTGATGATCCTACAATTAAATTGGATTACAAATGATTCTCGCGAAAAATCAAATGAATCACACACTAAACAATCAAATCGATACTTGCCATAATATCAAATCGTCATTACTATCATTGTGGGTTATTTCGCTGGGCGCCAGAGTAACAGGCCCCACGTTGGACGCAATAGTTACAATTTGCTATACAAACATAAAGGCACGCAATCAACCAGAAACAAATAACAAATTAAAATAATGCACGTTTCTTCTGGTGCCCTGAGAGAGATGGCTAGGTGATGCCCACTACGGGAAATGACGAGGTTTCATATGAGATTTTGGTCCATCAGCCAAATCCCGCAAATATATTTCATTGCGTATTGCGCATTTTGTCTACAGCAAACAGTTTGCTGTATTCATAGCTGACCTGTTGTGTAGGATGCTTATTCTATTTGGGCACCTCCACTAATTTATGCCATGTGGCACCAGCAATATAGAGTCTATGTTTATAAATCTCTCTTTTACTATTTTATTGCCTATCTTCAGGCCCAAGCACAGAACATCCACAAATCCACTCAAACATTTATCACTTACAAGTAAGATAAAATGAACCGTAACACAACCTTATTCAACAGCACAGAATTTTTCATGAATTTGAGAGCTGATTCATGAAAAAATCTTAAGTGCATTATTTTAATTTGTTATTTGTTTCTTGTTGATTGCGTACCTTCATGTTTGTATAAAATAATACTTGTTACATTGACGCCCCACGTTGGGCGCCAATGTTAGATTAAATCCTTGTCAGAGGGCAAAGAGCAAGGAACGAACCGGCTAATAAACATAAAACGCCTCAATTCATGAAAAGCTGTATCTATGGGGATATCCCTCAGTGCCGGACACATAAGCCATTTAACGAAAAACTCTCTAATTATCCGGATTATGTTCACTTGTATACCATATACACAAAATATGATCATTGATGATTCATACAAACTATATTTGATCATTTGAACACGTTTTTGGACGATGTATTTTGATATTGAATTTTAGTGAAAATTTTCACGGTTCAGAAAAGTGTCTCCTAGTACCGGACACTATTACATCATGTTTAAATATGACCAAGTTCCTGTTACATGAGTAAAGGCATAATTAAGAAAAATAATATTACTCACTTGCTCACTTTCCTTATTTGACTCTCCAGCTAAATTTCTTATATCCTATTCAAAATTCCCACCATTTTCAATGACATCTTCAAATTTTGTTTCTGCTTATTTCTGTGGCTTTCTGATACCTTAGCAAGAAAAAACAATTGAATTGAAGTAAGTTTAACAAAACAGGTGCAAAGAATGGCTACTATCACATAAAAAAACTCAGTTTCCGGACCCGGGGACAGCTAACGGAAAACAGAAATTAATTTTGTACCACATATACATCATATATCTAACAAATCGTGAACGCTATTTAAAATATGATTAATATTGACCATCTCGACATTATCAGAATGCATTCGATTAAGTTTAATATTGTTGATTCAAACCTTCTAAAGTAAGGCGAAACATGAAATTTTTTGACATTTCTGTTCAATTTAAAATTTTGTGCAAAGTTTATAACATGAAGATCTGATATTCCCTGCAGGTGAAGGACTTGTCATTACCTTTCTTTTGTTCTACATAAGATTATGGAGGGATCTCTGCAAGTGCCGTTTTGAGAAGTGTCCGGTGGAGGTGGCGCTGGGGAATCTCCCCCTATGCAAACATTTTATTTTCCTCGTTTGATCTGCTTATTTAACAGGGTTGTTTACCTTTCCCCCATCTCTTAACTTCTACCCTTCATGCCTGCTAACCGTCTACGCTTCCTTCCTTTTCTTCTTTCAACCCCATTCTCCCTTTTTTCCCCATCACGGGGCTAGTCACGAGCACTGCTCTCTTCAAACCAACTCTTCCTCTTTACACGGTGAACCGCTGCTTCACGAACCTGCGGATCACTACCACCGGTTCTTGCTTCCGGAAGTACTGGTTGGGGGAGGCAGCCTGCCGACTAGTCCACACCTTAGATCCTTCCTTCGACCGTGCCTTGGAGCACTTCCGACCGCACGGTGACTCAAACGAAGCCAAAACCAGAAACAAGAGCCCTGTCGAACGACTTACGTCAGCATTTGTACAATAGGTAACTTTCTGTGTCTACTTACTCCTAGTGGAGGCTCTTTTGGTCGGAATTTCGTCTCCGTTTAATTCTTCCGGTGAAATTTGGACACCTTGGAGCGTAAACAGCGCGCTCAGACTCAAGCCTTTTCTTTCCGGATTATCCGCTTCGCTGCCTGCGTTTCCTGCCTTGATTCGCTCACTTGGCTATGCGAAGAGGTGCTGTCTTACGTTCGGTGCTGTTGCCCTACCCATGTTTGCTGCTTTTGCCGCTGCTTTTGCCTGCCTAGCTTATCCGATTGCGCAGATCCGGACGGTTAAACCTTTGCCTCGATTTATGTTGTTCCTTCATGCGTTTTCTTGCGGCAGCAAAGAGCTAACGGCTTTTCTACCGATCTTAGGGGGTCTTATTTCGGGGACAATCGATTTTTAGCGGTCTGTCTTCTTTGCTATTTTGTGACAGCTGGTGGTGCAAGTGGGTGGCGAACGGAAACGACGTTTTTTCGCTGTGTTGGTTGTGACGAGATAATTCTGTTCTCCTTTTTTGTTTTCGAGCCCAGTGACCTTTGCAGCACCATATTATGTAGTAATGTATTCATTTTTATCTTAGGGTTTTTTAACGAAAACATTTTAGTTTGCACACATAAAAAATCAATCAATAAGCTTCAAAATACGAACGTAACACAACTTCACTGTGGGGATTGAATTTTTCATGAATCGGTATGGCGATTCATGAAAAATTCTAAACTTTCACTTCCTTTAAGAAGTTCTCTAGAGACTGAACTGATCATGGTAGTTTAGCTTGAACAGACTTCAAGACTATCTAATCGATACAAAATTCCAAACTAAACTCCCGCAAGTCTTACCATTTACCAGAGCGAGTAATCAAAATCCAAAACTCATAATGATATCACCAACGACAGCGAGTCCTGTCAGACAAATTGATAAGACGCCAACGAAGTCTTGGCAAATGGTCTCTAGAGAAGTTCTTGTCCATCATCTCTATGCTAGCAGTCCCACAGTGAGACATTCAACCCAATTGTTTCTAGTTATTGACCAAACCAGAACAATCTCACAAATAATGAATAACATAGAGGAATTAATGTAAGTAATTGGCTAAATGATTTAAGGCTAGGACATCATCGAGAGTAATGATTCCGCAAACTGCCTATTTTCGTGCCATTTGGCTTAGTCGCTGACTGCTGTCGAGTGCATAGCTATGTAGTTAGTTCGAGAAAGAGCGCATTTCCTCGCTCACAAGAAATAGGGCTCACAATTCCAAGTTGCCTTTTGGGTAAAACCCGGGATGATAAGTCATGCAAACGCCCGAACACTACGTGGTGCCTTGAAGACCTTAGTTTGACAGATTTACTGGATTATGTAGCACGCTGGATCTGACTGATACCGTGGACCCCCGGTAATATGACCGCTTTTAATCTGAACACTTTTTAATTTGAACCCCGTTCGTTTGAACATCGTTCAAATTAAAAATGGTTCAAACGTCATTTAACACGTGGAATCGAGAAAAGAAAAATGGAACATCGTGAAATGGAATGCAGAATCAAAACAAACCAGCCAAAAGAGCAGCCAGAAACCAGTTTTTCTGATGCAAATAGAGTAACCAGAAGTTCAAATTAAAAATGAACCCCGTTAATTTGAATGAGGTACCGTTCAAATTATCGGGGGTCCACGGTACTCTCTGCCAGAGCATAAAATTATCATCTTCATGAAGCAACTTCGGTCCGAATGTTGACAAACATCGCATGAATATTCAAAACATAGAATGACATAGTCAGACGACTACTCCACCAACTTATTCATTCGACTGTCACTGAGTGTGCTTACTATGTGCAGTAAAAAACATAATTAGCATTGTTTATGTTGATGTTGACCGTTGAAAGTGCCTCGCGGATGAAAATCAGATTCAGTTCTATGTGATAATATTACTCATTTGAAACGTGTTCAGATTTCAGATAATTTATCAATTTGTAAAATGTGGATAAATATTCAATGACTAATATTCAACCGAATATTGACAGACCAGAGCCGACTATGAATGTGTCTGGAAGTGAGCTGACGAGTGAAGAAAGGTGGCCTTCACCAAAAAATTTCGATTGTTTTACACACTGCTCTCTGCTGTAAAGGGTGTATTCGATAAAAATGGCACACACATATTTACTCACCAAAATCAAACCGATTATCGGATTGTCTTGAAATTTTCAGAGAATGAAAAACTTTTAATGAGTTATAATTTACAACATTTGTTTCATTTGATTTCATTGACCATCCCGAATGCGCGCACCTTTCTTTTCACTCAACCCATCAAATTTTGTGCAATCGATTTTTCCCATATTTTTGTTGTTTTTACCCAAAGTTTCTTCATCTCCAGCTCTGTTTTAATAACTTTAGGATATTTTCGAAGCTTCGTCTTCACAATTGCCCAGAATTTTTCATTTGAGTGAAGTTCCGGTGAGTTTTGTGGGTTCATATCTTCTGGCACAAATTTAGCTCCGTTTGCTCGGTACCAATGCAATACGTTACGAGCGTAGTTGCAAGACGCCAGATCAGGCCAAAACAGTGTTGATACTTTGTGTTTTCTTATGAATGGCAAAAGACGCTTCTGGAGTCACTATTCGGTGTAAATCGTACTGTTGAATGTTCCGGAAGTAATGAAGGGGGGGCTTACTTCACCACATCCGCAAATCGCCAGACCTCTTAGCAAATTTTAATAACTTCTTTGTTCGGACATCCTCCGGAATATCGAACTTAGACTTGGCAACGAAATATTCATGCCCAGGAAGTTGACGGAAGTCAGCCTTGACGTAGGTTTCATCATCCATCACGATGCAACAGGATTTGGTGAACAACTTCGTGTAAAGTTTCCGGGCGCGGGTTTTTGCAGTGGTGTTATGCTTTTCATTTCGGTTTGGGGCTTTTTGCACCTTGTAAACATGTAACCCAGCACGTTTCATGGTTTTTGTGCACGAAACCAACCGACACCTTGGACTTGTTAGCAACATTTCGTTTGGAAACTTATTGAGCTGTTCTACCACTCCTGGTCATTTTACTGTCCATTGGACCGCTTCTACGACCACTCCCTTCCTTCCTTTGAACACTCAGATGCTCCTTGAAGGTTTTTATTACACGAGATACAGTTGAATTTGCAATCCTAAGCGTTTTGCTATCGATCGGTGAGACGCCTCCGGATTTTGATTGTAGGTGCACAATTTTTTTTCACTGGCAATTTCTTGTTCCGACGATATGATTGGAACCACTGTATGAATAACTATGAAACTCTGCAGATGTAAACAATACACTTTGAATAAGATGGTCAAATTTTCAGGTTTCTTACTCATACGGTTCAAAAGTTATAGGAGATTTTCGGTGTCCCATTTTTATCGAATACACCATTTATCCATCGTCTGTACAACGTCCAGGAATCTTGAGATTGTGCTTCCCACGCATGGTGGGCTTCTTGAGTTTAACTCCTTGTAAATGGAGTCCTTCATTGCGTCTTTTTCTCTGTAATGGTGTTTGGTGTGTCCCTACTGTCTTCGGGATCCAATCTCCCTTGTCGTTGGCCCTTGCCTGTGGTAGGCAGCGTTGGCTGCCTATTCACCTTACTCACTCACTCCACACAGAAGTTATCCCGCTGCGCCTGATAGTGGCCGTAAGGTTTATGGTCTGCAGTGATCCTGCTTACATAGCTATCAACTGTCAAGGTGGAGAGGTAGTCGTGTCGAAGTTATTGCTCATCACACCTGACGTTCTTGCCCTGATTCCTGTTAGCACAGTTTTTGGGAGCACGGTGCTCATAGTTGACAGACTTTGCCGGTGGACATTAGACTGGCCTAGGATACAAAAAGTCGTCGGATTCTTGTGGGCACCCGCCAGGATTTTGCATTTGGGTAAGAAAATCATTTTCTGAAAATTTCAGCCTGATCGGTTATTGCATAAGCCGGCGCAATTGATTTGAAGTTAATATTCGGATTTCAGGCGAAATATATGGCAAAATACACCTCTGTTACTATTTCGTACAGGAAATTGGATGGAAGAGCCTGATTGAGCCCAAATTTGCAGGAAATGAAGTTAACATGCAACTGAACAATTCCACATAAAATTCTACTATGATTAAATAAACTTTAAATTAGTTTTAGCTGATTTATTTGGAGTTGGATTGAGCACTTTGAAATTCAATAATTGCCATGAAAACAAGCGCATGTAATCGCAGGTAGCTGCGATATGTGTTGTGGCGCGCGTGCAGTTACTTATGTTTCAGTGCGCGCGAAACCACGCATCGCAGGCACCTTTGATTGCATGCGTATGTTTTCATGGCAATTATTGTACTCAACCCAACTTCAACTGAAAGCCTCTTTAATAAAGAAAGAAAGACATCGATTTTATAGATGAGTACAAAACCAACAAAAGCATATGTTCATTGTTCGTAAAAGGCTTGTTTTGACTATCTGTATTCCATTGCATATTTCTTATTCCTAGCCTAAAATTAAATTGAATCATAATCTTCCTCCGAGTTATTTAAAAATATTTACGAGATTATGAACATTCGCTCGTAAAATTACGAGCTCTACCTGTCTTTGGATTAACATTTCATATTTTATGAGCATAATTTTTTTCAATATTCGATAAGATTTATTGGACGCGTGAAAAGATATATCATGCATTAATAATTCAAGACTTTCTTTAAACTGTTATAAGAATTTCTCCATCTAATTTAACGTTTAACGCAAGCGCTTTATTGTCTTTCAAGTAGCAGCAAAGTTTTCCAATTCCTAAAGTGCACATGGCTTCTCCATCCTCCGGTGTGACGTTGAACATTCGTTACGCAAAGCATTCCATCTCTAAGTATGGGAGTTACCCCAAGCTTTATTTGGCACTTGTCTCAGCTGACTCAATGCGTCGCTATCGCGGAATTGATTTGTGTGAGCGAGCTTTGTTATCAACGGGATTACAAAGGAGCAATTTCTTGATAAATTTATATTGTGTTTACTGTTGCCGAGCCACACTCGTCATTGCTGGGGGCATAATTGAAGACATACGGACATATTGATATGAGATATTTTCCTTCGAGATATACCCATACGAGTTTGAAATGTTTTTGCAAGGAAACGAATGTTTAATCAATCAACTGATCAGGAATATTTTGATTGGTGGATCTAGGTGTTTTTTTTATTGAACAACAGATAACATTGAATGTATGATGTTGTTTGTAAGAGATATGGAAAATGGGACGTTTTAAATGGTATTCATTAGTTTAATTAGGAAAATTAGGGTTTTACTACCGTTAGAGAAGACGTCATGCAAAACCAGGTGGTCTAATTCTTCTTCCCCTTGAACATTTTTGGTATGATTCGTCCCGCAACGTAAACCCAATAAGGATGTGACGTATTTTATAAACGGCCTCTTATGTACACAGGAACCCCAGCAGGCATTAGGCAAATATACATATATGACGGCAGTATACTGCCCTTCTACGCATAATTGTCCCATGTTACCCTTGATGAAAAATCTCAAACTCGAGTCAATTTGTCCCACTGAAAAAATGAAGTTGTTGTCTGATGATAATAGAGGCTAAAAACCGTTCAAATAAGTAGGGATTCGTTTAATGTCCTGGACAAGTGTTGCCTACGCTCATAACATCCCAAAATTATTTGTTAAATTTCATGATCGAATCGATTCTTGAATTGGTGGGACAAATTGACTCGAGTTTGGATTTTTTCATCAAAGGTAACATGGGACAATTATGCGTAGAACGGCAGTATAATCCTTATCAATTTGTTTATTTGTAAGTACTTCAACGAACCTGTGTGGTCTGATTGAAATCTTTTTGCTAATTTCTATTCACATCAATTTGGACAGTATATTTAAGTTCCTTATCCGTGCGATAAGGCTGCAAAGCAAGAATATGCTGAAGATGGCTGGGTTCGATACCCGGTCCAGTCTAGGAAATTTTCTCGACTTCCCTGGGCATACAAGTATCATCATGCCAGCCTTATGATATACGAATGTAAAAAATGTAATTTGGCTTAGGAACCTCGCAGTTAATAACTATGGAAGTGTTTAATAAACACTAAGCTGCGAGGCGGCAGAATGATAAGATTTAAATTCAAAGATCTTAGTTTTTGTCTATTGCCTTGCTTCTTTTTATAAATGTTAAACTTCTGTTTCGGGGGACAAATTGATCACAAAGGTGTTTCTTATCCTTTTTCTTCTTTTTTACTGGTATTATATCCTCCACTGGAACACTGTCACATCACAGCTCAGTGTAGACCCAGCACTTCCACAGTTATTAACTGGAAGGTTTCTGAGCCAAGTTACCATTTTTGTATTCGTATTACAATCATGCTAACACGATGATACTTTTTTGAACAGGGAAGTGCAGAAAATTACTAGTCCGGGATGACCTAAGTATGATCTTGACAATCTTTCTCTATGATTTATTGCCTCTATTGTCCCTATGAGCGCCATATATCTCGCAACACGTGCTCTTGAATAAATTGCGTATAAAAGCATGTGGTTTCCAAAATGCTTTGTGACTTTGGTGTATAATCACCTTAAACTGGGGAACTGAAATTTAGTTACATTAACTAACTTGAAAATGGAAACACATCTCACGATCCCTATTTCCACACCATTACTTAAGAAGATTTTAGCAATCTTCAATTTAATCTGCGGTATGAGATGTTGTTTAGACAAGCAGTCATTCTACATCGGCTAATCGCCATCATCCAATTTGTTATCAACCACGGGAAAGCACCACTTACCTAAAACGATCGAACTTGGCAAATTTTCGCCACTCGGACGGGTTGGACTGATAGCTGAGCAGGAGATGATTTACGACTTCGATGTTCACGCGATCGGATGCGAAGGCCTCATGTAGGGCGCTGATAAGGTCGGTGAGCGTCGCGCATGTAGGCGCGTTTTTTAGTGGCTTCTCAATGCCGGTGAATGTCTTAGTGAGTTCACGTAGGTAGTGCTCCCTGTTTACTTCACCATTGGCTATTTCATTGTTGTCTTTGGTGATATTGTTGTTGTTATTGTTAATAGTGTTCTCCATTAACATAACAGACGTCATTGTGGCAGTGGAGCTGAGACGTTCAAAAGCAACGCGTTATCTGTTTTGTGAAAAAATAAAACAAAATGATAATAAGATAACATAATATGTTGATAAAAATGAAAATTCACAATAATTTTATGAATAGAATGTGACACGTGTTAGTGATACAGAAAAGTCCAAATTATTGTTGAAACTTAAAAAATAAATTTTAGTTAGTTGTATCATTGTCTTTTGTGATAACAAGTAAAAACAAGTAAAACTGTAAATAAGAAAGGTAAAAATAATATTTTCTATACTATTTAAATTCATTTACATTATCTTCATCTGTTAAAATTAATTCATTAAACAGATCTTTAAAACCAAAAAAATAATCTTAGTCTTTTGTTATTATTTTTCACTTTACTGTATTAAAAATGAATTAATCAAGAGTGCGATTACTCTTCAACTCTGTTTTCAATATTGCGTGTTTTATACACATCGCATCAATTTGGACATTCAATAAATGGATTGGAAAGAGACGAGCCAGCCCCGGGCTGAAAGTCTCTCTAATAAAGATAAAACCCTGATCAATCCACCTAGCGGTGATGGTACCTTGCTCGTGCATTATAAAAAATAGTATTTTGATCAATACTTTTGAGCCCATAGTCCGATTTGACCGAGCTGAATGGAGAAGATTTTATTCATTGCACATGACACACCGGCCTTAGTCTGAGAAAATAAAGAACACAGGGGAACAAACTTTAACCTTTTGCGTGTCCTCAGAATCAAATGACGTGTCCAGTAGATTTCGGCTCGATGAATCCGAATCTGGCGTCATATATGCTCTTACACGTCCAAATTTTGGGATATAGCAACATAAATAGGGTTAATGTACCAGTTTTGGCCATGTTCCTAATTTGCCTAGTTCCTCGCATAACTCCAAACATAAAACAAATTTGGAGGGTTTTATTAACAGGAGATATATCCTTCATGCTTCTTCGCTGTTGAAAATGATCGATATTTATAAGCCAAATATGCATTTTCATTGTCGGCCAATTTAGGCACCGAGATAGCCAAAATCGCTACACTTACCCTTACCGCTAAATTGAAGAAATTGAAGGACTGCAGTATATAAATAGAATTTTAGGTCAATCAATATCCGAAGTGGTCTAAGCACATCTGATATATTGAATTATCATCATATTTCCGTGTTATAATTGGTTTCTATTTGGTTGTTGAAATGTTATTCTGTTATTCTGCACGACTTCCGGTTGTGGTTTTGCGATCAATCTACTTTCAATGGCCACGCGTAATCTTTTATATGGCTGCAACTGTGTTGTGTTTGACACTTAATCGAATAGTGCGCAGCATAAATCTCGTTAGTTTGACAGTTGACGGTTTGTCGAGACCTTAAAAAAGAAATCAATTTTCCCCACAAAAGAAGTTTCCAAAATCTTGAAGGTAGAATGTATTGCGAACATAGTGCTCCAGAAAGTTCTTTTCTCGGGAAAGAAACAGATCGGAATGCAGTTTGAACAAATTCAAATTCCCTACCAGATCATTCAAGCCACATTGACACATTCAATGTATTCCAGCGCTTGCAACATATGTTGAAACATAAATTTTTCGTTACTCCATCGGACATTTTCTCATTCATGCGATTATTTTGGATAAACATCAGAATGCAGAATTAGCGGATCGTTATGCTCGGGTAATTGATGTTTTGCTTGAGTTAAAACTGCGATTGTGACCATGCTGAAATAACAATTTCAGCCAAACCATAAGGACACCCAAAGGCATGTGTTTCGAGCCTAATTACAACCAGTTTATCCTTGATATCGGTGCTACACGCAAAAAAAGCGTTCATGAATTCGTGAACTATCAAGTTCACGGTGTATTTTTTCGTGAACACCAGCCACGGATTCAGGAACACAGTCGCGTTTTCTGGAAAACATGACTGGTGTTCCCGAATCCATGAATTGAATCACGGTGTATTTTTGCTGGTTTACGAATTCGGGAATGCTTTTTTTTTGCGTGTACCATCTTTTTATACGAATTTAACATTTTTTCAAGAAGCCTGTAACACGTTGAACACCATACAAGTAGAGCCCAAGTTTTTTTTCTGACGCATAACTTTGCTTCTGAAATAAAGGTCATAATGTTGAAACTTGTGAACTTTTTTATGTTTCACTGTCTTAATCTTATCACAGATAAAATAAAAAGGCATTGAGATTAGTGCAACATCTACGTAGCATTTTAAACGTGAATTTAAAAACGCATCTCACGCACGAGTAGATTGTTCACGTTTTCCGGTTTCTTCTGTGTAGCAGTAAACGTCTCTTCCTTCAGCTTGTATGCAATCATACACAAGGACGATCGAATGCATCTTATCGACTCGTTGTTTGATTTTGCTGATGAATAGTTTTTTCACCCAAATTTCTATCATAAGAATATTAAAATGATCATAAATAGCAGGAATAATCAAAATATATAGAATTGCGTACAATTCTCGTACTCGCTTTATTCAAATGAACATAATAAATGAGCTTCAATTGACAGCAAATACAGCATATCACTTGAATTGATTATTGAAATTTGTCATGCCAGTAAAGTACAACATCATATTTACATTCAATAGAATTTACTTTATTGAAAACATATTATTTTTTTCTTGGATAAAACTCTTATATTAAATTCTTGTTACTTTCCTCTTAAAATCGTCCGCAGAATATATCCTGGCTTGTATACAAATTATCGAACGTGGCTTGTTGAATATTATGTTTATATAACTTTAAAGATCGCTAAAAATTCATCACATTTCGAAAGATTAGATTTGTGTGGACAATTTTGGACTTTGATTGACTATTAATTATTTGTGGGTCGTTCTAAATCATTGATTTTACGACATTAATCGAGGTGTATCCTAAAATATCGACGTGTTAGAGCAAATCTGAAATCAGCTTCGGTTTCTGCGAACCAAAACCTACTAGGGACACCTTGTTTGGTGTTGAGGATAAAATCTTGTTGAGCTGTAGAATAAATTGAACAAATCAAACACCGCGAACGTTTAAAATATGAAAAACTGACAAAACGGACCCACATTTGAAGACGAATAGTTGAAGATAAATTACATAATAATCAAAATTATAGTCAAAGGTATAAAAATTAATGTATATTTTCATGTTATCGAATGAAAAACCTATTCTAATTTAATGCCAAAAAATAATATATAAATCAGTCATGTCATTAACTTGAATTTAATATTTTACAATGCAGTTTGATTTCTAGAATATTCTATTTTTTTAAAGTACATCTTTTATTCATACGAGTGTGTCCCACAAGTGCGTTATCACAACTTTTCATTGCTACGGACCAGTGTCTAAAGAAAGACCGTTCGTTTTTGGAGATATCCCATAGCGTACATACTGTACGAAAAAGACAAAAATGCAAATCTGTAATGGAAATGTGCTGGTTTGATAGTATAGATCGAAAAAAATTCTACTATATTATTAAGTTTTTTGCTCACTACGTTCCTGTTCTGCTCATTTATAACATTTACGTTCTAAAATTAAGATAAAAAATCAACCAGAACAGGAAAAACCACGACAGTGTAGACTCAGTGGGTATTCCCCATTTAAAATAACATCTATCAAAGACGTCACGAGGAAGCTCCGGTCAATAGCCAGCATCCCTTGTTATCAGTTCAACAATGACAAAATGCTAATAAACATTCAAATGTTGCTCGAGTATGTTCGTACCTATCAATGAGCTCGTTGCATACCTATGTATAAATCCTTCATTCAACTGATTTATTTTTATTTCATTGTTTTGTATGTATGTACATTCTACTTCGGTATCACTCCTACTCTAAGCCTTCTATTCTAAGATACATTACTTCCAAAGTACATGATTGTTTTGTACAGCATTATGACCTTATCCTTAACGATGCTAATTCACTTATAACAAATCATTTTGTTTCGGAACGGATGCAATAGCGATTGGGAATACGGCTGATACCGAAAACAGATCTGCTACCTCAGCAGCTCTTCTGGAAGAACCAATTAATTACCAAGTACTGTCAGAATAATAATAATAATGTCTTCATGGTTAACGTTGTATTGTGGCGCTGATGAGTCAAATGCAACGTGAAATCTGCAATTAATGTAAAAACAAGAGGCAATTCCGGTTATCTGCTCCACGCCCCACGTAGACAATGGTTCTGTCGGGTTTACAAAAACAAAATGAGGCTGTTTGATGCTTTTATGTTTTACTCGATAATGATTTGTCATCACGATTTCGCATTCCTATCACGATTTTATATAGATAATTAGAAGCTGTATGTTTCTTGTGGTGTACAAGAAACCAAGTCATTTGTTTGGAATGCGATCGAGTGTTAAAGGTTGGAAAGGAATGTGGATCTTCTCTGTACATAATACCGGATTAATTATTTTTGGCTGAGATAAGTTTGATTTTTTTGGGTAAATAGGTTTGATTTCCGGCCCTGTGTAGGAAATTTAAGGATTGTTAATTCACTTCCCTAGACATGAAAGCATCATTGCGTTAGCCTCATTATATACACTTATTATTATATGCAAACTGGTTTAAAAAATCATATTTAATAATTGTAGAAGTGCTCATTATAAACACTAAATTGCGAGGCAACAATGTGCCTGTGGGATGTAATGCCAAAGAAGAAGAAGTATCACTCCCACAGATGTTCTGAATGATTTTTTAGAAAGAAATTATTTTTTTGAAATTAATGATTTGGATTCCCAGAAGCTACTGTACAAAGACACACAATGGGACACGTGACCCACTAAATTGAATATCTTACCTGAAATTAAAATATATTCGTCACAATAGCCCGAAAAACCCGTCTTTTTTAAACCACTGGCAGAGTTAACCTGGTTCACTCCTTTTAGATATGGCGCTGTTGCTGAATGTAATAAAATCTCACGAATTTGTATATGCCAAAATTTTATACATATTTTACAAGGTTCTTCTGCAGAACTATATACAAATCTTTCATCCGCTAGTTGGGAGAAAACAACATCTGTAAAAACGTACTTTTTTTTTCATTTCTGTGAATTTTTAAATGCCTTTAATTCTTCACTTGTCATAATAATGCCAGTGCTAAGGGAGCAACTGACTAAGGTGGGGGCTGGAAGTAGTGACCCTCAGGTCCAACCTATAGGACCTTCCAGCAGAAAATACAATACATAATAATTAACAAAGCAAATAATAGCTACACACTTTAAAAAACGTTAAAATTTGGTGGGTTTATAAAAATAAGCGTTGATAAAACATGACAAAGGACATCATTCACGGTAGAGGGGTGCGGTAGTTTGCCTCCGCGAATAGAGTCTTCATCGATAAATTTTTGTCGGGTGGCAAGCTGTACGGATTAATTAATTTATAATTAATTATGAGGATAATAACAAATTTCATTGTGGTTTTCACAGCGGCTCTAAGGAGGAGGAAGTAAAACCTTTCCCTTGATATATAAAGTTCATCCACATGCCTTTTACTTATTTTTTAAAAAATAGTTATTCTTATGTATGGCGACAATTGGTACACCCACCCTAGTAGTTTTTAAATAACTCATTCCAGAAGCTGAATTTCAAAATGTGTTGTATGTGTTGTATGCTAGTTGCAGTAACTTAAACTAAATGATTGGTGTTTTGTTGTCATTTAGTCTAAGCTACTGCAACTAGCGCTAGGTCCTTACAACTGCGCCCCACTCTAATAAACAATCTTAGGAATATCAAACAGAAAACTCGTAAAATTTACAAGAAAAAATAACGATGTAAATTGAGCAAATTATTTAGATATCCGTTAGCAACTGAATTTAGTTCGGTTATGCGTTTGATGAATAAAATTCCAAAATTGTACATAACATACAGTCCTATATAAAGCGCATATTGGATTACGTTAAAATCTGACAATTTTCGACATGACTTCTTCTTCTACGGCTCTACATTCTAACTGGAACTTGGCCTGCTTTCAACCTAGTATTCTCTAAGCATTTCCTCAGTTATTAATTGACATTCAATTCTAGATCAACATTTGAAAATTTATTGGCTAAGTCGAGTCAAGTACGAGACACTGGGGCCCTCTTTAGCCGTGCGGTAAGACGCGCGGCTACAAAGCAAGACCATGCTGAGGGTGGCTGCGTTCGATTCCCGGTTTTTTTACTTGAAAATACCTTATACCGAGAATTGAACTTGCAATTTTCGGATTAGTAATCTTATGTTCAAGCTCACAAGGATAACTGGAGTCCTTGGCAATATGGATATAATTTTTTTTTGGATTCCCGTAAGACATAAAAATTGATCATAAAATTATTCAGGAGAAACCCTGGCAATATGGGTATGAAAATGCTCGGAATTGTTTTCAAAAAATGTTTCAAAAATGTTTTCGTAAAAATATGATACCCATATTGCCAGGGTTTCCTCTAAATGTGCCCCCTTCAGGCCGCACGGGAACCTGTTTCAGGATTCCGAATTCCGTTCCGAATCCGATGATCATTATATGGTTCAACAATCTATGAAAACATGTTTCCGAAACAATCCCAAGAATTTTGAGATCCTCTGCTAAATGATTTTGTGGTTGTTTTAGGGCCCACGGGGACGTTATTAATCAAATTTCGGTAAGTCTTCTGTAAAATTTACTCAATTTAATACTCTAATTAATTCGTAAAGGCTATTAATTATTTTGTTTTATTCTGGAATAACTTAAAAATTCTTGAGAAATTTCAGTGATACAGTTGAAATTATTAAAATATTTAAACACATTGAACTAGAGTCACATAAGTTCGAGAAATTACAAACGGATTTTTTGAAAACTTTCGTTAAAAACTGGAACTCCGCGTGAATTTTCTTGAAATGCTTGTTAAAATTTTTATGTTTCTGTAATTAAGCACTTAACTAGTCTGCATTTCTTCCGACAACTCCAAGTGCGCGTTGGTCCTCTACGAGCATTGACTACCCGACATTACAATACTCATTCTCACTTCACTTTATAAATGTACAAAACTTCTTATCCTGTAGTCCTATTAGGTAAATTTTTATTAGGAAACAATAACGAACTAGACCTGTGCGCCGATGTACTTTGAACCGGCGGCGGCGTGAATGTGTTTTTCTTACGGCGGCGGCGGCTTAGCCGGCGCCACGCCGCGGTTGTTTTCGGCGGCGGCGGCGGCGGCGGCGGCTCGATCGGCGTGGTTCAAAATTTTCCTTCAAACAGTTCAAGCAATTTAAATGTCTGCATTTCTAGTGCAATAAAAGCATAAAATATATAAAGTACGCCGCTAATTTTAACACTGTATACTAGCGAGAAAGTGTGCAAATACTTTTGCTGTTTGTTCTAATTAATATATCTTTTGAGGTGACATGGTTCGAAATAAGCCTCTTTTGGAAATTCCATAAAATTCCACAGAGATCCTACATGAGAAAAATCTTTGAAACTTCCAAAGAATTCTTCTGAAACTTCCACAATATTTAAGTAAAGCATTTTTTCGTAAGTCACCCAAGAATCCCTCCAGGACCTTTCTTCAAGAGTTCCTTATAAACTTCTCCAGGAATTCCTTCAGGAATACCATGAGCAGATTCTCCTAAGATTCCTTTAACAAATTTCAGGAATTTCTTAACGGTTTCCTCCAGTGATTTCTCCAGAAATTCTTTATGAATTTCTTCAATAGTTCTTCCGGGAGGGAGTGTAATTCGTAGTAAAAATACTAGCAAAAATTCTGAATTGTGCCTTTTTTAGCCTGGTGGCTACAAAGCAAGGCCATGCTGAAAGTGACTGAATTCATTTCATGGTACGGTGTAGGGTTTATGATACTTCCCTCTGCCTTTGAGCATTATCATATTAGTTTTATTACACAGGAATGCAGAAATGATGAATCGGCTCAAAAACCTCGTAGTTAATAACTGTGGAAGTGCTTAATGAACACTAAGCTGCAATATAGCAATTTTCAAATTGGGATGTACTGCCAACAAAGCAGAGCAGAAGAAATTCACAGGAGTTCCCCAATCAGAATTTCTAGGAAATGTATTATCAAATATTCAGAACTTCTGGACAAAGGAATCCCTAAAACTCTCAGAAAAGGATTTCTTCGAGTGGATGTTACAATTACATAACGCTTTTGGGGGTGGGTGGATATCTGTCTGAGCGTTACGGCCTACACATTTTCAAACCTTTCCTTACCAAAAGCATTACAAAGAGATGGGGGGTTGAAAATGATCAATTTTGGCGTTATGTAATTTGTGGATGAACCCTTACATTAGTTGCTAAGCATGTAGATGACAAAACCCTAGATTATGTTTCTTTCAAGATCATTCTAAAAGATAAGTGGAAAAATGTTGGCACTTAGTAGTTCCACTTGGCCAAACGGTATTTGATCTCGCGAGTTTATTAACCGTTCAAATAACGTATGGAAGCCAAGTCCAATTAATTGTAATTATCAATAGTTGCACGATGCGCAGTAAATTAACGTTCTCTATTTCATTATGTGTGGCTGTACAAATTGTGCTGTATTATTTATTACATTACATCTTATATTATTGTTAGTGATACCCTTGATAAAACCTGTTATTGTGATCTGTGTGATCTATTTAGAATTTATAAGTTCATTAAGACCACAGTTAGGTCAATAGGATATAAAAAACCAAATAAACAAGTATAAGTTACTGTGATAAAGCTATGTCCATTTAGAATCCGGAATCATTTTTTGTATTGCAGCGGCACGGAAAGTGACCGCTGCAAGAATTCTTTTGCAGCGGTTTGTCTACCTAGGCGCCCACTTGCTGTAGTATATATTTCACGATGTTTCGTGCAGCGAGTCAAAAATTATTCCAGATGGAAGCCGAAAGAAAAGACAAAAATCTGCACACCCACGTTGATAATCCTGCTCATCGATGATGGAACCTACGTCAAAATGGATTTCGGACAGCTTCCTAGCCAAAAATTCTACATGGCGACGGCACGAGGAGTAGTTCCTGCGAAGCTTAAGTTTGCTTTTTGGACAAAATTGCAAAAAAAGCAGATGATTTTGGCAAGGGATATCCAGCTGTGGAGCAAAGACCTAAGTGTTTGTGACGAATAAGACGATGGCCTCGAAGCTGTACAAGGAGGAATGTCTCAAAAACCGCGGTCTACCTTCCATAAATCCCATAAAGGTCCATAAAAGTCCCGTGAAGTTTTGGCCAGATTTGGTGAGTTGCCACTGCAGCCGGGAACTCATCCAGTGGTACTGCGATAATAACGAAGATTTCGTCGATAAAATATATCCACGCAACTGCCCACAAATAAATCCACGCAACTGCCCACAGCTCCGGCCCATCGAGACATTTTGGGCAGTAATGAAGCGGAAGCTTAAGAAAAGTGGAAAAACAGCTCGGGACGCGACTCATATGACCAAAATGTGGAACAAATGTGCCAAGGAAATTGACTTCGGAGGTGTGCAACTTTTGATGAGAGGAATAAAGAAGAAGGTGCGAATTTTCACTACAAACAAAAAGAAATGATTTGTATCATAATTTTTTCCTCAATGGACATAGCTTTATATGTGTAACATATGAGCTGCTCGGGTATAATTCACGGGAGTAGATTTCCTCATAAATTGTGCGGGAAAAAATCTCCAGAGTTGTCAGAGAGAGGAATTATCTATTCTATAGCATATCTGAGCTGATGTGAGTAATTACCCAAATCCTCAGATTAAGGATTTTTCTCCAAATTCCTAAAGAAGGAATTCCTCTTAAAGTCTGGAAGAAGGATTCTCGAAAATTCGTGCGAGATGATTTGCCCTGAGCTTTTGTAAGGCCAATTCTTAAAAATATCTGAGAATTTCTGCAAAATTTCTGTGGGAGGAATTCTTGAAGGAGGAATTTCCCAAAGTCTCAGAAGGAGAAATTCGCCAAAAAAACATAAGCAAGATTATACTACAATTCTTGTATAACGGCTGATTTTTTTGTTCATGCTTCCTGTAATGGTAAGTCCTCATAACTCCTGGGAAAGAATTTCCCAGTATTTCCCAGTATTATTTCCCAGTGGAAAATCAGTTTCCCAGAATTCAGGAGCAGAAATTTCCAAAAATTCCCAGGGAAGAGTTTTCTCATTTTTTCTCATTCGAAAAAGTCAAGGTTTTCTAAAATTCTTGGAAGACATACCCATAATTTCTAGAGGGATAAATCCTCAAAATTCCTGGGAAGAAATTCCTCAGAATTCCTAGATAAAAATAACCTTGTATTTTTAAAATATGAGTTTCCTAGAATTTCTGGAGAAAGAATTTTGCCGACTTCCTTGAGGCGAGCATCTCGGAATCCAAAACAAAATTCACTTGCGTTTTTAAGGGCACACCACTTAATATGAAAGCATCGCACAACTGTCATTTTTATTATTCCAGAATTTTCCCAGAATTAAAGAAGAATGAAGTCTATAAGATTCTTGGTGAAGCAAATATTTTCACAATACCTGGAGTGAGGATAGCATTTTGCACCAGAAAGACAATTCTCCAGAATTTTGGAAGAAAGTATTTCTCTACCTTTCTAAAAATGGCACCAGTTATGTAAAATGCGTTCGCTATTATTTTTAGTTCTTTTGTGTATGAAATGATTCAATTGTGGTTTTACTATTGCCTGAAATTCTATGCTGATCAGCTGATCACCTCATCGCATCCTCTGGTGGCATCTTACT
Source organism: Armigeres subalbatus (assembly GCF_024139115.2). Taxonomy (NCBI): domain Eukaryota; kingdom Metazoa; phylum Arthropoda; class Insecta; order Diptera; family Culicidae; genus Armigeres; species Armigeres subalbatus. The sequence continues at coordinate 133,487,590 of NC_085140.1, forward strand.
TCAAAATGTAGTTTTGTATTGTAGTTTGTGTTTGATTATGCAAGAATTGTGTTTCTTTCCGACTTGTGTCCTGCGTTTTTTTAAATATAATAATATAGAATCTTTTCGTTTTTTGAGCTTCTATCTAGCAAGTGAAATAATCAGCACAACGTATCTTTTTCCAATTTTTACGAACATTTAGAGAACATATCACTCATCAAAATAAAAAAAAAGTTGTTCATTTCTTCTATTTCTGCTGGATGCAAATATTACATTAAACGCGAATATTTTTGTGATTATAAATTACAACCAGAAACAGTAACTTCAATAAATTAGACAGAATAACAAAAATGATGGATCACTTTTTATTAGCTTTTCCTATATCCAGGCCATATTTCAAAATATGCAAAATCTTATTTTTACTTCAAAGCATGAACATGATTTTGATTTTCTTAATCGTTTGGGTTGTCATGAGTATGATCCGCAACCTCCAGCACATGTCATGCCTGTATTTTCATCAATTTGCAAGGGAAATAATGGCAGAGAAATCCAAATGTCTGTATTTGCTCACTATGAATCGTCTGCAATTTCTTGAAACGCTTGAACGAGTTCTGGATTGGAAGACATTACTCGTTAGTTCCTTGCATTTCGAGTTAGAAAAGGCTATGCATTTACTACATATTCTTTTCAGCGGCGCAGCCGAAATTTTTCAAATTTATTTAGGTTTGCACGGAATTTTTCTTTTACCAATTTGGGGGTGGGGGATTAACCTTACAAAACGAAAACTACGTCACTAAAAATATTTCAACGGCGCGCCAAAAACTTACCGGCGGCGCGGTCAAAAAATTTCAGCGGCGCGCCGGTCAAAATTGGTGGCGGCGGCGGCGCTTAAAAATCGTCGGCGGCCGCGGCGCGGCGCGGCGGCGCACAGCTCTATAACGAACAGGTTTTTCTGTCGAATGCAACTTGTTACTAGCAAAGCAATTAAGATTAGGTGCCTGCAAAATGAGCGGCTTTTTCCGCTCACACATCTTCTTCTATGGCTCTACATTGCAACGGGAACTTGGCCTGCTTTTCAACTTAGCATTCTATTAGCATTTCCTCAATTATTAATTGAAAGCTTTTCGATTCCCGCCATGAGTGGCAAGTACAATGGTTACACTTGTCAGGAAGTCTAGAATCATTCCCACCGAAAACATCCTGGACCGGATCGAGAATCGAACTCGCCATATCCGGATTGGCAATCCTACGCCTTTGCACGCAAGGCTAACTGGAGATCGCACACATATACGTCACCTCAATACGTCGAATTATTCAAATGTGAATTAAAAGTTAAAGTAAAAGATGGAATCGAGCAGGCATCGCAAGGTAACCATTAGCACTATGTATATTACGCTTTTTCGGCTATATAGGGCTATTATAGGGCCTTTATAAAGCTCGTTAGCTCTGTGATAGCGTTATAGTCGTACATACTACTTATTTGATTGCTTACGGTTACCTGGATTATCATCGGTTTTGCCTCGTGCACTAAGTAAGTAAAGGCTATATGTTCCTTCAGAATCGAACTTATGATAGAAGGCTTACAGACCCATAGTATTATTAATCAATCGATTCAGGTTCCATTTCCATTATTCGGCCATTGCGTTCTGAAGTTAATCCAGAATCCCTGTTTTTTTCCAAAAGTTCCCCGTTAGAAAATGTTTTTGAATTTGGAAATTAAAAGAAATCATGAGACATACCTCCTTAAAGTACTATTTACGATCTTTATAAATGGCATCCGTTTCTATGCGCTATGCCTAGAGAAAGACACAACCATCATCGTTGGATTTATCCGGTTTTCTTTTATAATGCAAGAGAATCTTCTGAAATTGTATATGCCCAATTATTATACAGCTTCTGTAAGGTTCTTATACAGAACTATATTAAAATCTGCCATCCGCTGGTTGGGTGTATGACTTAGACGGAAGCAATGTACAGTCCTGTCCACGTCGTGATGAGGAAGGGGAAGGAGGGTTTTTTAGATGGACACCTAAATGGATGGATGTAGAGAGACTCTACGACCTCTCATAGGTGCCACTGGAGGTTTTGAAAACGTTAGTTGGAAAGGTATTAATAGTAGGAATCCCTTTGGTAGACCGTGAAAAACAGAAAGAACTAAGATTGAGATGCAAAGTAGGAAAGGGACAAGCCTGGGATTGAACTCACAACCTCCACCTCATGAGGCAGAAGCGGTAGTCAATAGCCATAAGGTAGAATCGATAGCCACTAGACTACTCGTCCACGTAATAAAAAGAACACATGCACAAATAATAATTATCAAATTTCCATTAAATGAAGCGCAACTTGAACCGATCTTGTAGCTATACGTCCTTCCTTAGGTAAATTTCTTTAAAAGGCATTTGGAAAAAAATGGGCAACAAAATATATCAACTAAATTTTGATAAAATAGGTATCTAAATTTGAAGTGTAATTTGCGGAAAAAAAAACATCAATCCACCTAGCGGTGATGAAAAACTTATAACAAAAGTAAATAATAGCAGTGATAGGCGAATAGATTCCACCATTCTCATTCACTGTGATCCTTCCCTGCGAACAATTCGTCTAAGGATACGTGCCTGATATACGAGTGACCATTTTTGCGCGCGTTTTCGAATAAAAATAGTGTTTTGGCTATACCTTCTGAGCCAAATGTCCGACCCGGCCCATTTTAAATGGGAAACAATAGGACAATATTCCTCGTACAAGGCAATTTGTTGTGAGCAAATCTGTTGAGGAAAATTGCTTGAAAAATGAGTGGCATTTAGCAATCGACTCCGCTATATGAATAAGGTGATGTCTCTATGCTTTATGTGTATACAAAAACGCACCTAGCGTTGCCCGTACTTGCAGTTGAAAATGGATAAATCGACATTGCGTTCCAGAATAGTTTCCAGCACACTTTTTTGATACAGTGGAACATATCGCTCAAACTGTTGGTAATAAAGCTCATACACTATTATTGATCGTATAAAGCATGAATACAATATGAAAGCCAAGAACAATAATCCCGTTTTACGATGGACAAAAAAGCAGCAACACTACACTGCTAGCTGGAATAATTATGGTTTGGTTTTGTCCATTGTAATGCACGAAACCCTACTATCATCGCTAGGTACATATTTAATTCATTGATCTTCTCTTGGAGCCAAACATATCTTAACACATCACATGTTGCCGTATGTTGCGTCAAAGTTATTACATTGTTTACAACTTATTTTTATGCCACGGTACTGGAAAGTACGCTGTGGAAAGTAGCCATGCAACTAGTTTTAATGGTTATTTTTATTGAAACATATTTTCTACCCCTCTTGATTTTTTGACCGAATCTTGGTACATGCATGACACATCACTAGTCAATCACCATTTCCCTGATAACTGAGAAATGCACATAACGAACGAGCCTTTCAACAGAGAAGAGATGAGAAGCAAAATCTTCAAGCCATAAGATATTCCGTTGATTACCAATGATAACATGAGGAATGATTCATTGGAGCATGGTTTGTTCTGTTACCCGAACCTGAGACAACAGCACAGTATTACTGGAGTCGGTTATTTATGGTTAGTTTTTATATGATACAACTGTCTTTTATTTGATTTTAAAGTTACAATTCTACATTTTGATGATAATTTAAAGCTTAACATCCACATTATTCACAAATGTGTAACGACATTTAACAAATACGGAACGCAACTATTTAGCTCCGATAAAAGTTCTAGCTATTTTTTGTTCTTTGAATGGTATGTAGGTCAGAAAAATTATACATGGTCATGCAGAAAGCTACATATGTCATTATCAATTTTGCTAGATTCGAAAATCATATGGAACAACACTGACCGTTGCTATGTTGCTTATCTGAGCTATGTTAGTATGTACCTGTTGTTGCACCTTCTCTCCTTTTCACTTTATGATTAAGTTTATATCCAGTTTTTTCTTCGTGCACTTATAATTTATTCTTATGTTTGAGTAAAGTTTCCTCTTCACACACCTTTTTATCTCCTTTTCTGCAGCTTGTTACTGAATTCTATAGAAATAAATAACACATATATGTACCACACAGAATTCACTTGAGTATGTTAGAAACAAGGTTGGAATTAAGCAATAATTCAAATAATTGCTATTTACGGGCTCGCAATGTCCTTTGTCAATTTCCCTTCAGATATTTGAAATGCCTTTTTTGCAGCAACGTGCCAAAGGTATGGCTGATAATTTGCACTATTTGTTCGTTTCACACTACGGGGCGCGATAATATTTAAAACTATCTCACGATGCTTTCGTCTCAACGTTCGGTTGGCGACTGAGTCGCTTTACCGAGAGGCAGCGAAAATTTAATGTTTTTGCACAAATGAAATTACACTCATCAGGCTACCGCGTAAGCCACTGAGCCTGGCGATTCGCGGGCCCGGTGGGCTATGAAGCACTGTTAACAGTATAGTGGAAAATCGGACGCAACCGTCACTTCAGTGGTGGGTTCGCAAGTTGTAATATATATCTCAAGACCAGGGGTTTTTAAGACGATTTCTTGCAATTGGGAATAATTAAAATAGGTTTAAGTTAACAAAACGGTCAAACGATAACATAAATGATAAAATCAAGTCCAGGGGTTTTTAATACGATTTCGTGGAATTGGGAATAATTTAAATAGGATTAAGTTAACAAAACGTACAAACGATAACATAAGTGATAAAATCAATGGTCAATGACTTTTGATCTAGTACTTTGCAGCTATATTATATTATGGTTAAAAATAGTTCAAAAATAGTGCAAATAATGTTGAAAATTTATTAGTATTATTTGACCAATTTGTTTTACAACATAGAAATTTCCAACAAACTTTCAACAGTTGAACAGATAGTAGATATGACTTTTAATGATAATTTAAAATATTTGTTTTCGTCCGGGATTTTTTTCAAGGTTGATGATTTCGAATATTTATTCTAACAGCTGAATATCGAAATATGTTGTATGGTGGTCTTTTAGTGTGATGGTTTTGTATACTACTTTGTCTAATATCATAGTTCTCCGAATACGCTAGGCTAGATGTACCAGTCGTGGCCATAGCACCAGTTGTCGCACTAGTGCTTTATATGCGAAATGGCTAATCAAATCACCACAAAACAAGTTCAGATCGATAAGGCATATTCATATGCGAAGCATAATTGTAAGCATAATTGTAAAAATTGATTTTGTTTAATTTTTAACGTCCTTTGCACCAGTTGTCGCACTAGTGGTCCCTATTTGGCCAATCCCATAAGAACACAACGGGATTTGCCAAATAAGGAACCGAAATTAAGAATAGTGCCACAACTGGTGCATGCGTTCCTATTATGGATTAATCAATTTTGAGGATTATATTGTGGTTTTCACAGCTGTTCTAAGGAGCAGGAAGTAAAACCTTTCGATCGATATATAAAATTAACCCGCATGTATTTGACTTATTTAAAAAAAACAGTTGTTCTTATGTATGGCGACAATTGGTACACCCACCCTAGTAGATTTCCAACATTAAATGTCAAAACAAAGTCCTGCAATAGACCTGCCACGCTACCGCTATCACGCCTCCGCACTGTGGTCGGCTATGGCGAAATCATGGCACTAACTGCTTAGGGTTGCCTCATAGAAGAAAATAATCAAATCTTCTATATATACAAAATTTGATTATTTTCAGCTCAATTTTGTATATTTATTTTCGCATAAAGTTTCTGTATCCCAGAGACTAGGGAAAGAAGTTCGGTTGTGGCCACCCCTTCGTATATTTTGACAGAAAATAGTTGCTCTCATACTAACAACTGTCATTTGTTTGCTATAGTAACACGATGTTTTGTGGTGGATACCAAACCAGATAAATATCTCTATTATGTACTATGGATAATTTTTTTTCTGCTTGAAAATCAACACGAAAGTTTTTTTACCTCTTTCAAAGTGTCATAATGTGAAGTGATTAAATTGAAAAAGTGAGTTACAATACGTATTCATACAGTATTATTATTATTATTTATTGGCGACACTTTACCAAAAACAATGGCATTCGTGTCGTAATATTCATACAGTGAATTTCATCTATTTTGAGGATCAATGATGATTGGCTATGAAATGGAGAGTTTACATCCGGGAAGCAGCGCCTAACATAGCTCTGGTCCTCACAAGTTCCAATACTCACGCTTCCACGGGTCTTCCGATGACAATTGACCGCCAGCTAAGGGTTGCGTACTTAGCTGGTAGTGTAGCCTGAGCACTTTTGTCCTTCTGATATCAGCTAGAGTAAGAGAGTGCGTCCTTTGGAGTCTGCCTAGGATGTGGTGGGGTTCGACAGTGGGCTTTGTTGAACTTTTTTAAAAAGCTTCATGTGTCCGCAAGTAAGCCCTATCAAAGCAACCGTGTGCTGCTCAAAGCGCACTAGCCTAGTCCTGGTGTTGGGTGGGACTTTAAACAAATTTGACCCGACTGATCGAGCGTCTGTTCATCAAGGAGGCGAAAGGATGATCGTTGCCAGATTTAGAACACGGGTCCGAAACCTTACTTAATCCAATGTTATGCGCCAACCGATGCTGCCGATATGCAAGACAAAGAGAACTTCTACAGCCAACTCAATGCCGTCGTAGATATAATTCCGAGGGGTGATATCAAGATCTGTATGGGCAACTTCTATGCGAAGATCGGATCCGATAACTCGAACCATGAGTGCATTATGGGACGCCATGGTCTCGGAGAAATGAGCAAAAACGGAGAATTCTGTGGTAATAATGACATAGTGATCGGGGGATCGCTCTTCCCTCATCGACCGGTTCACAAGGTCACGTCTCCCGTGACGGCTGGAAAATCAAATCGACCACATCTGCATCAGTCGAAAATGGAAACGGAGCCTTCTTGATGTACGGAATAAACGTAGTGCCAATATCGCGTCTGATTATCACCTCCTCATCGGCGAAATACGCCTGTGCATTGCGGGATTCGTTGGCAGGAGGAGAGAGTTGGACGACGGTTCAACACACGCCGACTGAAAGATGCCACGGTTCTTCGTTGAAGAACTGGAGACGCGTGCTGCAGATTTTCTGGAAGGTGGCAGCGTGGAAGACCAATGGACCGCCATCAAGAATGCCTTCATCGCCACCAGCGATAACACTCTGGGCGAACTGCGCACCCAGAGAAAACAATGGATCACCGATGAGACTTGGATGAAGATAGAGGAGCGAAGAGAAGTCAAAGCCGCGATAGAGCGATCAAAAACCAGAGGAGCCAAAGTCTTAACCCGTCAACGATACTCGGCTCTTGAGAGAGAAGTAAAACGCTCTGGTCAACGAAAGAGAGAGAGCCGCAGCAACCGGGGACATTGAATGATTGAATGCAATGACGATGACTGTGAAAGTCGCGAATGATCAGTTATTGACCGACCCAACTGAGCAGCTAAAACGCTTGTTCGAGCACTTCGAACATTTAAATTTCAAGTGCCAGCCAGGCCACCACCATCTCGGCATGATATGCCTAGGATCCGACGTATAACACGCGTTAATACCGAAGCTCCATCACTGCTAGAGATTCAAGCAACCTTCCAAAACATGAAATCGCCCCATGGGTCGATCGCATATCAGCCGAGATGCTCAAAGGGGTCACGGGGTCATGACATCTGCTCAACTACTGCATCGTTTATATCCGGGACACCGCAACTTTCCCGGTCAACTGGATGAAAGGTATCTTAGTGAAGGTGCCAGAGAAAGGGTGACCTGACTGTATGCGATAACTGGCGAGTCATTATGTTGCTGTGTACCGTTCTCAAAGTTCTATGCAAAGTAACCCTAGTCCGGATTCAGGAGAAGATCGATGCGACTCTCCGGCGGCAGCAGGCCGGATTCTGGGTCGGAAGATCCTGTGTGGACCATACTGTCACGCTCTGAATCATTCTGGAGCAGTTCAACGAATTCCAAGAGTCCCTTTACTTGGTATTCATTGACTACGAAAAAGTTTTCGACCGTCTCAATCACGAGAATATGTGGGGCGCCCTGAGACGCAAGAGGGTTCCTGAGAAAATGGCGTCTGACGGCGATACCAAGATCGACATAGGCGCACGGATCAAGAAAGCAAGGGCTGCCTTCACAAGTTTAAAAGATATCTGGAAAAACAGGCAGATAAGTGAACGCACCAAAATAGGAATTTTCAACTCTAACGTGAAATCTGTGTTTTTATACCCTAGCGAAACATGGTGTGTATCAGTGGAGTGGAGAACACTTAACGGCTGCAGGGGTTCATCTACAGATGCCTGCGGTCTATAATTCGGGCCTAGTGGCCTCACAACTGGATCTCAAACAACGAGCTCCATCGTTGTTGTCACCAGAGGCTGATAGCAACAGAAATTTGGGATGGGAAGTAGGGCTGGGTCGGCCACACTTTACGTAAGGGCGGAATCGAAATTTGTAACCAAACATTATACTGGCACCCATCGGGATATCGCAGCAGAGGTAGACCCAGAGGCTCATGGCGGCGAAGCCTCAATAAAGAAATAAAAGAAGTCGACCGAAATCTAACCTGGCAACAGGTTAAAGTAATAGCTGGACATCGCTCAGGATGGAGATCTTTCAAGTCGGCCCTTTGCACCACCGCGGTGTACAGGACCCATAAGTAAGTAAGCAAATGACGATTGCCATCAATCGACAATCGACCACCAATCGACTCAGTTCGACGAATTGAGGTGATGTCTGTATGTGTGTATGTATGTATGTGTGTGTACAAAAAAATGTGACACACTTTTTTTGTACTTAGTCTGATCCGATTTGCTTGCGACAGGAATCCTACTGTTGCGACTTGCAACGAAAAACACAGGTTTTCCAATTGCTTAACGTGTATTTGTAACGATGACGACGTTTCCGACAATGACGACGTTAAAAAAATCCTACCGAAGAAATGTTCAATTGACGGGTAGGAGCATTAACAATTATTGGTATAAATATGCTTCATTATGACAATATAATACAAATCTGGGTTTTTTAGGATGTTAGCAAATACATTATCAATATTAAACGCCGTACTACAAAAAAAAGTAATCAGAGGTGTAAAGAAGGGGGTCAAGCTGAAACAGCAACCTAGAAGAAGAGGTGTAAGGACCTAATAGTGAAGTACCCTAGTGGTGAGACTCTAAGAGAGTAAATAAGGACTGTATCGAAAACAAGTTATACACATTATTTTTTTCGAATAAAATTGGAAGAATTTTAAAAATTTATCAAAAGTTGCCTAGCAATATATGTTAATTCTGTTTGTTTAGTTTTATGAAAAAATATAATACTGAATAAATATTGCACTATTCCAACATTTATCCAAGCCTTTTTCTCCTAGTCACAAATCGGCATAAAATTGCTTCGTTTTATAAAATTGATTACTTTCTGGTTCAAATTCCCACATGATTTTGATTTTCTTCTTTTTTCCAACAGGTTAGTGAACGTGTAGTAACTAGTTATGCTATTCTTGTGTTGCACTTCCATTTTTGTGACAATGCTTACTTAAGGTCACTCCTGACGGAATCCAAGTTTAAAAGTGCTCGCGGGGCACACCACTCGATACGGAAGCAACGCACAACTGTCATTTTTATTTTTTCACGCATGCTGCGACGCAGCAAACCTAAATCAACAAAAATGACCGTTTTGCGTTGCCTACGTATCGAGTGGTATGCTACCGAAAACGCGAGCACTTTGAAACTTGAATTCGGTCAGGAGTGACCTTAAACACTGTTAGTGTTGATAGACAATTCATATTCAGACTTGCCATCAAATTAAAAGTGTACTGCAGAAGTGGCGCGGCAACGTTTGCGAACAAAAGTAACAGCGCTGCCAAATCGTCTGGAAATATATTTGCATGTATCTTATTGTAGGATCTCTAAGGCATACCATCAGAGATCATTATATTTTCCATCAAGACAGAGCCCAACTCAACCAGCAAATATTGTTCTGGTCTGGTATAGAGACCATTTAACGGATTTTATCCTGAGGGCAGAATGGCTTCCCAGCTTTCAATCCGGGATTCCGGTGTATTTTTTTAATTTTATAAATCTAGATTTACTTCATTTCAAAGCGGATATCAAAAAAAATTCGAAGAACTTGTACTCTAGTGTTAGTCAGTCAGACCCCATTCCCAAGCATTGAAATCGCCTCCAATGATTGCCGGTTTTCCGCCGATCAGCTTCTTCGTTAGTGTGTCCAGCATCCGGGTATACTGCTCCAAAGTCCACCTCAAACATTCTGTTAATCACAGACCGCATCGTGCTTTCGTGCTGTGCGGTTCTTTCTCTCTTTGCGGAAGGAAGTTTTAATACTACCCGAAGCTATTTTAATTTCAACGGTGCTTCTTAGCGCTATTTGTACCCACTGATCCCGTTACGATCTTTGCAAGGACCCGTGCCTTCGTTTTACGTTGGACCCGTTTGCGGAAGTAAAATTCCGACAAGCGGTGGTAATCCTGCAGGGACACCGTTCTGGGAAAAACCTCTTAGAAGGTCACGTCTCCACGCTCAGCAATGAGTATTAACAAAACAAGAGGAAGGGGAGTCTCTGAATTCTCCACTTCCTTCAAAGAAACAAGGTTTCAAGACCGTCCTGCCCAAGCGCGGAAAAATAGAAGGAAGCTGGAGAATTCAGATATTCCTTCTAACTCTAATATCGGAAATAATTCTTCTCCAATCGAACTGAGCAATCAGTTCGATTTGATTAATGATGATATTGAGCAAATCGAATCTACCTCTAGCCCAGGTGATTCGATTCATGCGAAAAAGCAAAGGATTCCGCCAATTGTGGTATCTGTTGCCGAGTTTTCTGGCTTCAGGAATGAGATTTTGAGTAACCTTCAGGGGATCAAGGTTTCATTTCAGATTGCTAGGAAGGGTGACTGCCGCGTTTTGCCGGGATCCTTTGACGATCGCAAACGTCTTCTTCACTATTTAACTGAGAAGCGCCATAAATTCTTCACATACGACGACAAAACTGAGCGATTGTTCAAAGTCGTCTTGAAAGGTCTCCCAGTGATGACAAATCACTGGATGAGATTAAATTGAAATTTCTCAATTACTTGGATTTTCACCAGTCCAAGTAATTAAGATGAAAAAGAAATCTCACTCTGGTACTTCCCAGAGGGCATTTCTCAAGAATTTTATTTAGTTCATTTTAACAAAAGTGAACTAAATAATATGAAAAGTTGGAAAAGGCCTGTATTATGTCTCATGTCCGTGTTACATGGGAACATTTCCGCAGGCCTGGGGAAATTTCCAAAACCCTACCCAGTGCCGTAAGTGCCAAAAAGTGGGGTCATGGAACCAAACATTGTCACATGGATGCTAAATGCATGATTTGTGGTGGAACCTCTCACGCCAAGGGCGCATGTCCTGTAAGAGAAGATTCAAATAAATTCAAGTGCGCAAGTTATGGAGCAATCACAAATCCAATTTTTGGGAATGCCCTTCACGCAAAAAAGTTTTGAATTCCCGTGCAAAATTGATGACGGAAATTCCAATCGGATCCCAGATTCGACGGGTAGAAATTTTTCAAACGCTCAAATTTCGAAACCGGTTACCGGTCGAGCAATTCATACCCACCACAATTCACAAACAAATTTTGCCGCTCGTCAACGGGTAGCAAGCACTTCAGTAAATTCCAATTTTTCCAATGTACCTACGTATGCAAACATCGCTGCTGGTAGACCAAATTTCTCTTCTCAAAATGAGGTTTATACCCATGTCCCAACGGAAAATAACGGTCATGTTGCCGATTCAGGTAGCATGACTGCTTCCGATTTGATTTTTAACTGAACAATTGCATCACATGATTGATGCAATGTTCAAAGCAAATACCATTCCTGAAGCTGTTCAGGTTGGTATAAAGTACACACAAAAAATTGTTATCGGACTCCGTTTCAATGGATCCAAATAATTGTGTGAAAGTTCTAAATTGGAATGCCCGCTCTCTAAAGGGTAAGGAAGATGAATTATTCAACTTCCTTTCAGTTCATAATGTGCATATTGCCATTATAACTGAAACGTATTTAAAACCAGGACTCTCCATTAAAAGAGATCCAAACTATTTTATCTACAGAAATGATCGTCTTGACAGCGCCTGTGGTGGGGTCGCCATTGTCATTAATAGACGTATCAAACATAAATTATTTTCTTCGTTTGAAACCAAAGTTTTTGAAACCTTGGGAGTTTCTGTTGAAACAAATTTTGGACAATTTTCCTTCATTGCAGCCTACTTGCCTTTTCAATGCAATGGGCAGCAAAAGAATTTGTTGAAAGCTGATCTTCAAATTCTGACTCGCAACAAATCAAAATTCTTCGTAATTGGTGACTTCAATGCCAAACACCGTTCATGGAATAATGCTCAAAGCAATTCCAATGGTAAAGTTTTATTTGAAGATTGTTCTGCGGGATATTATACTATTCAATATCCCAATGGACCAACTTGTTTTTCTTCCAGTCGAAATCCTTCTACAATTGATTTAGTTTTAACGGATTCAAGACAGCTGTGTGGCCAATTGGTAACTCATGCTGACTTTGACTCTGATCACCTTCCTGTGACATTTGAAATCTCACAAGAAGCCATTTATAATCCAATCAGCTCTACTTTTAATTATCATAGAGCTGATTGGGATTTATAAAACGTATACCGATAGGAATTTTGATGTTGATATTCCTCTCGATACCAAAAAGTGATATTGATAATGCTCTCGTATTTTTGACAAATTTAATTGTCGAAGCCAGAGGCATTGCAATTCGAAATGTGAAGTTAAATTCAACTCCATTATTATTGACGACGATCTTCAGCTACTGATCCGTCTTAAAAATGTGAGAAGAAGGCAATACTAAATAACTCGCGATCCGCGTTGAAAGTTATTTGGCGAAATTTTTAAAATGAAATTTAAACGACGTTTCGCTATTCTGAGAAATACCAACTTTGAGAATAATGTCTCGAAGTTGGATTCCAGTTCGAAACCCTTTTGAAATTAACAAAATTCTTAAAAACCTCAAAAGCCAATTCCAGCGCTTAAAGAGGGAAATAAAATTTTATTAACAAATGGCGAAAAGGCTCAAAACTTGCTCAGCAGTTCGAGAGTGCCCATAATTTTAGTCTAGGTCTCACTAGTCCAATTGAGGATCAGGTTACACGGAGCTTCGAAGACATTCTCAATCAAGATAATGTTTTTGATCCTTCGTTGGGAACTAATTTGGATGAAGTGAGATCTATTACTAGAAAATTTAAAAATATGAAAGCCTTGGGTGATGATGGTATTTTCTACATACTTATCAAACAACTTCCTGAGAGCTCTTTATCCTTTTTGGTTAATTTATTTAACAAATGTTTTCAATTGGCATACTTTCCAGATAAATGGAAAAACGCCAAAGTTGTTCCAATTTTGAAGCCGGACAAAAATCCAGCTGAGGCTTCTAGTTATCGCCCAATCAGTTTGCTTTCTTCAATAAGCAAACTGTTTGAAAGGATTATTTTAAATAGAATGATGGTTCATATTAATGACAATTCTATTTTTGCTGATGAGCAATTTGGTTTTCGCCATGGGCATTCAACCACTCATCAGTTATTAAGAGTTACGAACTTAATTCGGCTCAACAAATCTGAAGGATATTCGACTGGAGTTGCTCTTCTTGATATAGAGAAAGCATTTGACAGTGTTTGGCATGAAGGTTTGATTGTAAAATTGATGAATTTTAATTTTCCTCTGTACATCATTAAACTGATCCAAAATTATTTATCAGATCGCTCGCTGCAGGTAAACTATCAGAATACTAAATCTGATAGATTACCTGTAAGGGCTGGTGTCCCCAAGGCAGCATACTAGCCCATATTGTATAACATTTTTACTTGACTTACCTGATTTACCACCAGGGTGTCAAAAATCTTTGTTTGCAGATGACACGGGCCTCTCAGCCAAAGGGCGAAGCCTTCGTGTCATTTGTAGTAGATTGCAAAAAGTTTGGATATTTTCTCCACTTACTTGCAAAAATGGAAAATTTCCCCGAATGCTTCCAAAACTCAGCTTATAATTTTCCCACATAAGCCGAGAGCTTCTTATTTGAAACCTTCTAGCAGACATATTGTCACTATGAATGGGGTTCCAATTAATTGGTCTTGCGAAGCTAAATATTTAGGACTTCTGCTAGATCAAAAATTAACTTTAAAAATCACATTGAAGGCCTTCAAGCCAAATGTAACAAATATATTAAGTGCCTATATCCACTTATAAACAGAAAATCAAAACTTTGTCTTAAGAACAAACTTTTGATTTACAAACAAATTTTTAGACCTGCCATGTTGTATGCTGTGCCAATATGGGCTAGTTGCTGCAATACCAGAAAGAAGGCACTTCAGAGGATTCAAAATAAAATTTTGAAAATGATTCTGAAGTTGCCTCCGTGGTATAGTACCAATGAACTTCATAGAATTTCTAATATTGAGACATTGCAACAAATGTCCAACAAAATAATTTCCAATTTTAGACAAAAATCGTTGCAATCTTCTATTGCCCTTGTACCCTTGTACCCTTAGTATAAATTAGGTTAGGTTTAGTTTAAGTTAAAAACATTGTAATTCCTACATGGTTCAATTCAACCAGAGGAAAAATTCTAACTGCCAGAGGCAATTGAAATGTATTAATAATAACTAAAAGCGTAACATAGCAAATAAGGATGATAGTGTTAAGAAAACACGGAACACCTAGTCTAAGAGATGAATGCATGTATTAGATAATTAGCAAATAAAATTAGGTAAAAAAAAAAAAAAAAAAAAAAAAAAAAAAAAAAAAATTCTGTTAATTGTGGCCATCACGAAACCTTCGTTTGAGCTGTCTACCATTTCTATAGAAGGAAATCTGCCCATCACTTGGATAGCCACAATCCCCGTAGCATCCGTCACCCAGTTGCCGTTGTCGGAAGGATCCAATACCAATTGCCACAGTGTCTTCCTCTTTTCCTGCTAGCTTTCCACGATGTGCCAATCACCGTCCTTGACGCCTTCCTCCAGAATGCTGGCACAATCCTGAAAGTTCCGTTGTTTCTTTTCTTCCTGCTCTCCTGGCGTCACTAGTTGCTTGACCTTAGTGTGGGTGGATGTCCAGTGCGGGGCGTCAAAATCGATATAGGCGACATGAACGCTCACGTAGGAAGGAAGGAAATGTACAAACTGGCGACCGGACCGGATAGTCTGCATAACGTATCGAATCACAACGGTCAACGGTGAAGCCTTTCGCGGAATGGTATTACGCATTGCAAGAAAAATTTGAAAGCCTGTAAAATTCCTAGCGCCTCTAATAAATATTTTCCTGGCTAGTGATCAAAGGCAGCTTATGTTAAAATTTGCAAAGTTCAGTTTATATTTATATTTATGATATTTCACTATATTTTTCATTTAAGAATAACTGGATTGTTGAAACAGAAGTTGAAATAAATATTTGTTTCGTCACTAATCTTGGCGGAGCACAATGGTTGAAAACCCGAAAAAAGTGATCGTCAGCTTTTTCGGTATTAAATCGTGTTTCAAATGGCATTGTATGTACATCAAGAGGTATCATTTCAGAAAACTTTATTTTTAATTAATTCACTGAAAAGTGAGATAGAAATTTGATTTTTTGAAAAATTTGTTGAATCAAAATGGCGTCTTTGGAAAAACTTTGGTCTATCTATTGAAACGAACAAAATATGACTCAATTTTACATAAAAGGTCATTTAAGTTACATGGCATTGCAAACCATCCCATCATTCGATCTTTTGAGCAAAGATACTGATGAAATAATGGGATATCGATCTTAGTTATCTATCCGCTCAGTAAACAAAGTGCAATGTTCGTCATGGAGAAACATTGGTTCTTCACCTAGAAAGATTTTATCGCATTATCATATGTATTTTATTTTTTCAAAGCGTTTTTTCTCTTCGAGAATTTTTCCAATTTATTTTTTATTTTTTATTTGAGTGATTTTTTTAATTTGAATTAAGTTCATCACTAATTTTTAACACAGCACATTCAGATTAATACACAATCAGATTATTCGACAATTACATATTCAATACAATTTCATTTTGTTCCTATCAACGGACTTGATAAACGATCCTTCATAGAGAAAACAATTAGCCATGCATTTTATTACTAAACGCGTGCCTGAATTTGATAACTTTGAATTCCCTTGACAATCTGTTAGTTCTAAAACTTTTTTGGTAGTTTTTCAAGTATTGTCAAGTACAGTTCAATCAAAGGTAATTGCCTATTTCCGGGGATTAAACTGTTGGGTCATGGGTTCGAGTCCCATCGAAGGGAAAGTGGTTACCTCCAATACATTTTCCAAATCAATATCTTCCACATAACGTACATATTCACATATGAGTTTTCATAATATTGTCAAGTATTCAAGTACAATTCTGTAGCGCATTAGAAATCTCGAATTTCATATTACACCATTATCTTCAGAAGTTTCACATATTATTTTTGTCGCTCAACATTTCTTTTTCTATGACTTCTATGTAGCGTAGTATCATCCAGAAACCACGTGGTCATATTTTTGAAGATTTTCAACCCCCCCTCCCCCCATGTGGCTTATCGTGATCATTTGGCAGAACCCCCCTCCCCCCCTATGACCACGTGGTTTTTTCTCAAGTACAAAAATTTAAAAAAAACCTTATGTAACTAAAACATATGATTAAACCGATCAATTTTGAAGATGGACAGCATGGAAATTATAAATTTTCATGAATTCGAATATTTTGATGATGTTATCATGTTGTAATGTGTATCGGGTTTTAGGATATCTAGAACTCGTACACCTTCGATGCATCAGGAGGATACAAAAAAAATGTGGACTCGCGAATATGTTATAAAAATTTCAAGAAAAAATTGTAATGGTTTAGAAATTTTCCAAAATATCCAGCTTACTTTTTTTAACGGAATCTCTAAAGATTTTTTTTTCAAAATCCTGGGCAACCTTAATGAATCTTCAAAGGAAATTCTTCTAAATTTCCAATGGAATTTTTTTTCGTTTTCCAAAAGAAATTCTTAGACATTTTCAGCAGTTTTTTTTTAAATTTGCAAAACAAAATTTGTTTTTAACTATTCGGAATATGCCAAAATATTTCCGAAGGAAATTCCTAAGATTTTCCAGTAGAAAATCGAAAAAAGTTCATCTGAAACAACAATAATGAATTTTCCGAGGAAATTCCGATGTTTTTACAAGTGAAAATAACGAAAAAATTGTACTTTTGAAGGAATTCCTTAAAAAATTAAATCAAAATTTCAAAGATTTTCTGTGCATCTTTGCATGGTAAAGATTTAAAGCAATGTTTAGCTGAACCTACAAAGAAATCAAAATGACTTCCCGAAGAAGAATGAATTCCCGATGAAATTTTGGAAGAATTTATGGTACAAATTAAAAAAAACAAGAATCTCGAGAATTATAAAGATTTTTTTTTTGAAAATCCAAAGAATTTTTTGAAGATAATCCATAGACTCTTCCGTGGAAATTTTAATAATGCCTCGAATAATTTTTTTTTTAAATGTGATAGAATTTACAAAGAGCGTAAAAAAGTATTCCGAAAAAAATTCATTTCAAAATTCCAAATTTGAAAAAAAAAATCTAAAAACAAAAAAGCAACGGAAATATCAAAGTGTTTCATGTGGCATTGGCTGTTTAATATCTTTCAGAAATTCAGAAGAGTTTTTATTGAAAAATTTAGAAGTCTTCTTCTTCTTCTTCTATGGCTCTATATTCTAACTGGAAGTTGGTCTGCTTTTCAACTTAGTATATTCTATTAGCATTTCCTTTGTTATAAATTGAAAGCTTTTATATGCCAGCCATTGCACGACAATATATCTTGTGTAGCTAGTATGATGGATACACTATACCTAGGATGTCGAGAATGTTCCCCACCCGAACACATCCTAGACAGGAATGAGAATCGAACTCGTCATCTCCGGGTTGGCAATCCTACGCCTTTGCTCGCAAAGCTAACTGGAGGCTGAACATTTTAAAGTGCACTCCTTAAAATGTTCGAAAAACTTCTTTTAGAAATAAAGAAGAATTTCTGGTGAAGATTCGAAAGAACTTGTCGTAGAAAATTTCATTAGAAAGTTAAAAAAAGTATATGAAAATATGAAAACAAAATTTTCCACCGAGAATTATATGGATTTTCCCACGGGACTGTTTTGAATTTTCAGCCAGAATTCACATGGATTTTTTTCGGAGTTTTAAGGAAATTTTTTCGCAATTTACACTGGAGATGTTTTGTTTTTTTTCATCAACAATTTGTAGCAAAATTTCCAAGCAAAATTGTTCAGAGAGAACTGTTCAAAAATCATTCTGAATGCCAGCACTTTATCAGGATTAAATGAAGTAATGTCAAAGTTTTTACAGCAAATTTCTTTACTGGATTTTTCCTGAATATCCACAAGAAATTCTTTTGAAGTTTTTTTCTTGGATTATTGTAAAAACATGAATATTTTTCAAATTTGTAGCTGCTGATGCAAAAGTGTCGGCGGCGTGATGCCAAAAACCATCTGCGGCGGATTTTTTAAAAATATTTTCCCATTTTTCCTTTCCAAATTTTTGTTGTGGAAATTGAGACTGAATCGCAACCTGTTTTTTCGTTTATTTTTTTTATGGAAAAAGGATCTAAGGCTAAGATGGTCAAATAGCGCAGATATGCATCGGCGTTACGACCGACGCTGCGTTACCGGTTTTTCTCGATGCACACCTGCGTCTTTTTAACGCTGAGTTGAAAAGACGCTACGTGGGCATCGGCCCTGAGATGCGCTTTGCGTTCAATGATTAAATCATTAAATTTTAATGATTTGTATTTTTTACACCGCTATTGTTATTCACCAAAAGTTTTTCGTGTAAGAAAAACCACGTGGTTGGAGAGCAACACCCCCCCTCCCCCCATGTGGCTTATCGTGGTCATTTTCCATTTTCCATGGTCATTTTTCGTGTAAGAAAAACCACGTGGTTGGAGAGCAACACCCCCTCCCCCCATGTGGCTTATCGTGGTCATTTTCCAAACCGCCGCCCCCCCTCCCCCCATATATGACCACGTGGTTTCTGGACGGCCCCAATACACTATATTCAAAATGTGCAATTTAACATATGTTCTAGCATTTTTTTCTGCGTTTTGAGAATGAATAAATTGATTACGGAAAAAATAGTTTGCGTCCGATCGTGTTTCATTTTGCAAGCAGAACGAACGCGCGTTTATAGAAATTATCGAACCTTTTTTTTCGCAAAATCAAAGTTTGTATGGTGTCCTGGAGATGTTTAGTCATGAAAGAATTAGTCAGTTTTGAAAAATCTATTTTTTTTTTCTTTCTCGGACCGCCTTTCAAGATGCAACCAAACAATTACTGAAGTTTGGGATCCCTTCTGATCGGTATAGAAGAAATTTTTGGAAAAAACTGGAACTCGGCTTTGAAATCAAAGCGAAAGTTTGTTTCGAGTTCTGGTGATGTTTAGTCTAGAAGAAATTGATCAGTTTTAAAGAATCTCTTTTTTTATCCGCGGACCGCGCTTCAAGATGCATCCAAAAATTAACTGAAGTTTGGGATCCCTTCTGATCGGTAGGGAAGTAATTTTTGGAAAAAAATGGAAGAATTAGTTAGTTTTGAAAAATCTAATTTTTTCTTCTTCCTCGAACCACGTTTCAAGATCAGCCCCAAAAATTAATTGAAGTTTCGGATCCCTTATGATCGGTAGTGAATTTTTTTTTGGAAAGAATTCGAACGCGGCATTGCAATCCAAAACGAGTAGTTTTTGGACTCCTGGAGATGTTTAGTCTAGAATTGGTCAGTTTTGAAGAATCTCTTTTTCTTTTCATCCGAGGACTGTGCTTCAAGATGCAACCAAAAATTACCTGAGATTTGGGGTCCCTTATGATCGGTAGTGAAGAGAATTGTGGAAAAACTGGAATGCGGCATCGAAATCCAAAACGAAAGTTTGTTTGGAGTCCTATGAAGTTCAGTCCAGGAAGAATTAGTTAGTTTTGAAAAATTTATTTTTTTATATTCTCGGACCGCGCTTTAAGGGGCCGTCCACAAAGTACGACACGCCTCTAGGGGGGAGGGGGGGTTCAGAGCAGCGTGACGATCCATACAAAAATTTTAGAGGTTTATTACAAAAAGTGTGACGAAGGGGGGAGGGGGGTCGAAAATCGCCGATTTTTGCGTGACGTACTTTATGGATCTTCCCTTAAGATGTAACCAGAAATTAACTGAAGATTGGGATCCATTATGACAGGCAGTGAAAAAATTTTGAAAAAAAAAATGGAACGCGGCTTTACAATCCAAAACGAATATGTTTTGGACTCCTTTTTTTCATCCGCGGACCGTGCTTCAAAAATCAAGATGCAACCAAAAATTAACTGAGATTTGGGTTCCCTTATGATCGGTAGTGAAGAAATTTTTGGAAAAAATTAGATCGCGGCTTTGCAGTACAAATCGAAAGTTTGTTTGAAGGAAGTTTAGTCCAGAAGCAATGGATCCATTTTTGAAAAATCTCAAAGATTTCTTTCCCGGTCCGCGCTTCAAATGCAACCAACAAGTAACTGAGGTTTGATCCCTCTTATGATCGGTATTGAAGAAATTTTTGAAAAAAAAAAATGAAACCCGGCCTTAAAATCCAAAACGAGAGTTTTTTGGAGTTCTGGAGATGTTCATTCCAGAAGAAATTGGTCAGTATTGAAGAATCTCTTTTTTTCATCCGCGGACAGCGCTTCAAGATGCAACCAAAAATAACTAAAGTTTGTGGTCCCTTATGATCGGCAGAGAAGAAATTTTTGAAAAAAAAAAATTGGAACGCGGCTTAGAAATCCAAAGCGAAAGTTTGTTTGGAGTCCTGGAGATGTTTAGTCCAGAGGTACCTAATTGGTCAGATTTGAAAAATCTTTTTTTTTCTTTCGCGGACCACGCTTCAAGATGCAACCATAAATTAACTGAAGTTTGGGGTCCCTTATGATTGGTAGTGAAAAATTTTTTGGAGAAAAATGGAACGCGGCTTTGTAATCCAAAACGAAAGTTTTATTTTTGAGTCCTGGAGATGTTTAGTACGGTGGTTCAAAAAATCGATTTTGCTCCACAGTGCTCATCTGATTCTTTACCATGTTCTGAATGTCCTCTGAAAATTTGAGCTCATTTGGGTTAAAACTGATTTAGCACAAGCCGTTTCAAGTTTGCATGCAAATTAGTATGGATAAATTTATTTTTTCATTATACTTTTATTGACGTTTCCCCATTAAGCGCAGGTTGAAAGAAAACCTACGAAGCAAAAAGGGATACTCAACAGCTTTCACCCAACGAAAACTGCATGTTGATTAATCGTCCCAACAATTAGTAATCGATTTTAAGACAGATTGCGAATCTTTAGTCATGATCGTAAAACTTCTTTGAGGGCATCACTGAAATGTGCAGTGCAACATAGTAGCCTGAATTTGTGTGTGCTATCTTTCGCGCCACGAGCAGCAATGTTGCCTGTTGATGAGTTATGCAATTAGCTCCAGAAAACCACGGTATAGATTAAATTCGATTACTAATTATTGGAACGATTAATTGAGATGCGGTTTTCACTGAGAGAAAGCTGTTGAGTATTCCTTTTAGCTACATATGTAGGTTTTCTTTTTAACATGCTTGATGGGGAAGTGTCATTAGCAGTATAATGAAAAATAAATTTCCCATACTAATTTGCATGCAATCTTGAAACGGCTTGTGCTTATTCAGTTTTAATCCAAATGAGCTCAAATTTTCTGAGGACACTCAGATGATGCTAAAGAACCAGATGAGCACTGCGGGCCAAAATTGATTTTTTGAACCACCTTAATGTTTAGTCTAGAAGAAATTGTTCAGTTGTGAGAAATCTTATTGAGAGATTTTCAAAACTAACTAATTCTTCCTGGACTAAACTTCATAGAACTCCAAACAAACTTTCGTTATGGATTTCAAAGACACGTTCCAATTTTTCCAAAAATTTCTTCTCTACCGATCATAAGGGATCCCAAACTTCAGTTAATTTTTGGTTGCATTTTGAAGCGCTTTCCGCGGATGAAAAAAGATAGTTTTCAAAACTGACCAATTCCTTCTGGACGAAACGTCTCCAGAACTCCAAAAAACTTTCGTTTTGGCCGCGTTCCATTTTTTCCAAAAAAAATCTTCACTACCGAATATAAAGGATCCCAAGCTTCAGTTAATTTTTGGTTGCATCTTGATTCTTGAAGCGCGTGCGAGAAAAAAAAGATGTTTCATAACTAACTAATTCTTCCTGGACTAAACTTCGTAGGACTCCAAACAAACTCTCGTTTTGGATTTCAAAGCCGCGTCAAACCCAAGCCAAACCTCAGTTAGCTTTTGGTTGCATCTTGAAGCGTTTTTGAAGATATTTCAAAACTTTCTAATTCCCTCTGGACTAAACATCTCCAGGACTCCAAACAAACTTTCGCTTTAGATTTCAAAGCCGCGTTCCATTTTTTTCCAAAAATATCTTCACTACCAATCATAAAGAATATCAAACTTCATTATTAATTATTTTAGAGCGTCTTAGGGGAAATGCTACAAGTCTTGTTAATTTTAAATATGTGCGTACTTTTGTCTTCCAAGACAAACAAGACTTTGCATAGAAGAGAACTATTTTACATTTAGAGGAGAATACTACAAGCAGACAAAAGGAGCACCAATGGGTAATCCTCTGTCCCCTTTCTTATGTGAACTGTTCATGGCTAATCTTGAAAAGGATTTGAAGGAAAAAGGGGCCATTCCTGAGCGATGGTGGAGATACGTAGATGATGTCTTCAGCATCATTAGGAAAGACGCACTTCCATCAATCCTAGAAGCCATTAACAGTGCACATAGGGATATCAAGTTCACTTGTGAACAAGAGAAAGACGGAAAATTGCCCTTTTTGGATGTTTTAATAGTTAGAGAATCAAACCAAATAAATTTTGAAATTTACAGAAAACCCACACACACACAAAGAGTTATACCCAACACTTCAAACCATTCACACCAACACAAAGCAGCCGCATTCCAACACATGATACATAGACTCGAGACTTTTCCACTTAGCGTCACAGGGAAACAGAAAGAATTAAATTACATTTTTAAAAAAAGCTAGACTTAACGGATACTCAACTAGAACTATTCAAGCTATTATAGACAAACATAGAAAAACCCAGTATAGAAAATCATTGACTACATTATCACCAATAACAAATGAATTGCGACGAGTATCCGTTAATTTTGACCATAATATAACCAGACCATTACGCTCTAAATTTAGAAAAATTGGTATCGAATTAGTTTTCAGTAGCAGGGACAACCAACTGAAGACACTACTTGGAAGCACAAAAGACCCCGTTGACGCATTAGGAAAATCTGGAGTTTATAAAATATCATGCCCACACTGTGACAAAATCTACATAGGACAGACAAAACGAACACTAGACACGAGGTTAAAAGAACATTTGGCAGAAGTAACTAAAGCAAACAAAGACACTGAAAATAGGTATACATTATCATTTCAAATCTAAAGTAGCCGAACATATATTTAACGAAGATCATCAATTAACCAAAGACAACATATCACTTCTCAGACAAATACAAAATCCTTGGAAACTTGACGTAGCGGAAAGCTTAGAAATTTACAAACAAAAACAAATAAACTTACTTAACAAAGATCAAGGAAACGGATATACCTGGCTGTTTAGATTACTACCCACGGGACGACGACGAATCGGTTCAAACGACATGCCCTAATTTTTTTTTTTTTTTACCTACAGTTCTACCTACACACCATATTTAAAGTTAATGAGCAACGTTTTTCTTCAGTCGATAACAAACACTGAAGAAGTTTCCAAGTAGGAAACGAAAGGCGTATTTTCTTGTTGATACATAAAAAGTTAATAGTGGAAGTAAATGGAAGAATAATAGTCTTTTAACCTCATCAAACTTCAGTTAATTTTAGTTGCATCTTGATTCTTGAAGCGCGGTCCGAGAAAGAAAAAAAATAATTTTTCAAAACTAACTAATTCTGTCTGGACTGAACTTCATAGGACTCCAAACAAACTCTCGTTTTGAATTTCAAAGGAGTGTCCTATTTTTTCAAAAATTTGTTCGCTATACCGATCATAAGGGACCCAAAACCTCAATTAGTTTTTTGGTTGCATCTTGAAGCGCTTTTGAAGATTTTTCAAAACTTATCAATTCCTTTTGGACTAAACATCTCCAGGACTCCAAACAAACTTTCGCTTTAGATTTCAAAGCCACGTTCCATTTTTCCAAAAAAATCAACTACAGATCATAATGGATCCCAAACTTCAGTTAATTTATAAATAATAATAATAATCTTGAAGGGCGGTCTGAGAATGAAAAAAAATAGATTTTTCAAAACTGACTTATCCTTTCTGGACTAAACATCTCCAGGACACCATACAAACTTTGATTTTGGATTGCAGGGCGTTCCAACGTGGCTTTCCAATCCAAAATTAAAGTTCTTATGGAGTTCTGAGAATGCTCAGTCTGGAGAAGTTGATTTACTGATTTTTTAGCGAATATTTCAACGCTAAGTTAATGAGCAAATGGCTAATATGTATAGTTTTGTGAATTTTGTTCTTGTTTTTTTATTTAGAAATAAAGGGGTTCAACTTAACTATGTACGTAGTCATACGTTCTTTCGCGCCATGAGCAGCAATGTTGCCTGTTGATGAGTTATGCAATTAGCTCCAGAAAACCACGGTATAGATTAAATTCGATTACTAATTATTGGAACGATTAATTGAGATGCGGTTTTCACTGAGAGAAAGCTGTTGAGTATTCCTTTTAGCTACATATGTAGGTTTTCTTTTAACATGCTTGATGGGGAAGTGTCATTAGCAGTATAATGAAAAAATAAATTTCCCCATACTAATTTGCATGCAATCTTGAAACGGCTTGTGCTTATTCAGTTTTAATCCAAATGAGCTCAAATTTTCAGAGGACACTCAGAACATGGTAAAGAATCAGATGAGCACTGTGGAGCAAAATTGATTTTTTGAACCACCCTAATGTTTAGTCTAGAAGAAATTGGTCAGTTGTGAGAAATCTTATTGATAGATTTTTCAAAACTAACTAATTCTTCCTGGACTAAACTTCATAGAACTCCAAACAAACTTTCGTTATGGATTTCAAAGACACGTTCCAATTTTTTCCAAAAATTTCTTCTCTACCGATCATAAGGGATCCCAAACTTTAGTTAATTTTTGGTTGCATCTTGAAGCGCTTTCATCGGATGAAAAAAGATAGTTTTCAAAACTGACCAATTCCTTCTGGACGAAACATCTCCAGAACTCCAAAAAACTTTCGTTTTGGCCGCGTTCCATTTTTTTCCAAAAAAATTCTTCACTACCGAATATAAGGGATCCCAAACTTCACTTAATTTTTGGTTGCATCTTGATTCTTGAAGCGCCGTGCGAGAAAGAAAAAAAAAAGATTTTTCATAACTAATTCTTCCTGGACTAAACTTTGTAGGACTCCAAACAAACTCTCGTTTTGGATTTCAAAGCCGCGTCAAACCCAAGCCAAACCTCAGTTAGCTTTTGGTTGCATCTTGAAGCGTTTTTGAAGATATTTCAAAACTTTCTAATTCCCTCTGGACTAAACATCTCCAGGACTCCAAACAAACTTTCGCTTTAGATTTCAAAGCCGCGTTCAATTTTTTTCCAAAAATATCTTCACTACCAATCATAAAGAATGCCAAACTTCATTATTAATTATTTTAGAGCGTCTTAGGGGAAATGCTACAAGGTTAAAAGACTATTATTCTTCCATTTACTTCCACTATTAACTTTTTTATGTATCAACAAGCAGATACGCATTTCGTTTCCTACTTGAAACTTCTTCAGTGTTGTTATCGACTGAAGAAAACATTGCTCATTCTTTAAATATGGTGTGTAGGTAGAACTGTAGGTAAAAAAAAAATTAGGGCATATCGTTTGAACCGATTCGTCAATCGTCCGTGGGTAGTAATCTAAACAGCCAGGTATATCGTTTCCTTGATCTTTTGTTAAGTAAGTTTTATTTGTTTTGTTTGTAAATTTCTAAGCTTTCCGCTTTACGTCAAGTTTTCAAAGTTTTGTATTTGTCTGAAGTGATATATTGTCTTTGGTTAATTGATGATCTTCGTTAAATGACCTGTATTGTTCGGCTTTACTTTAGATTTGAAATGATAATGTATACCTTTTTCCCAGTGTCTTTGTTTGCTTTAGTTACTTCTGCCATAAATGTTCTTTTAACCTCGTGTCTAGTGTTCGTTTTGTCTGTCCTATATGTAGATTTTGTCACAGTGTGGGCAGCGATATTTATAAACTCAGATTTTCCCTAATGCACGTCAACGGGTCTTTGTGCTTCCAAGTATGAAGTGTCTTCAGTTTAGTTGTCACTGCTACTGAAAACTAATTCGTGCAATTTTTCTAAATTTAGAGCAGCGTAATGGTCTGGATTGCCATTATGGTCAAAATTAACAGGATGCTCGTCACACAATTCATTTGGTTATTGGTGATAATAGTATGATCAATGATTTTCTATACTAGGTTTTCTATGTTTGTCTATAATAACTTGAATAGTTCTAGTTGAGTATCAGTTAAGTCTAGCTTTTTTAAAAATGTAATTTAATTCTTTCTGTTTCCCTGTGACGCTAAAGTGGAAAAAGTCTCAGTCTATGTATCATGTGTTGGAATGCGGCTGCTTTGTATTGTTGGTGTGAATGGTTTGGAGAGTGTTGGGTATAACTCTTTGTGTGTGTGTGGGTTTCTGTAATATTCAAAATTTATTTGGTTTGATTCTCTAACTAATAAAACATCAAAAGGCACGATTTTCCGTCTTTCTCTTGTTCACCGTGAACTTGATATCCCTATATGCACTATTCCAATAGCTTCTAGGATTGATGGAAGTGCGTCTTTCTAATGATGCTAGAAGACATCATCTGCATGTCTCCACCATCAACTCCAGGAATGGCCTTTTCCAAATCCTTTTCAAGATTAGCCATGAACAGTTCCACATAAGAAAGGGACAGAGAGTTACCCATTGAATGCTCCTTTTGTCTGCTTGTAGTATTCTCTAAATGTAAAATGGTTCTCTTCTACTGCAAAGTCTTGTTTGTCTTGGAAAGACAATACCTTTTATGTTGGAAATTAACAAGACTTTGCATAGAAGAGAACTATTTTACATTTAGAGGAGAATACTACAAGCAGACAAAAGGGAGCACCAATGGGTAATCCTCTGTCCCTTTCTTATGTGAACTGTTCATGGCTAATCTTGAAAAGGATTTGAAGGAAAAAGGCCATTCCTGAGCGATGGTGGAGATACGTAGATGATGTCTTCAGCATCATTAGGAAAGACGCACTCCCATCAATCCTAGAAGCCATTAACAGTGCACATAGGGATATCAAGTTCACTTGTGAACAAGAGAAAGACGGAAAAATTGCCCTTTTGGATGTTTTAATAGTTAGAGAATCAAACCAAATAAATTTTGAAATTTACAGAAAACCCACACACACACAAAGAGTTATACCCAACACTTCAAACCATTCACACCAACACAAAGCAGCCGCATTCCAACACATGATACATAGACTCGAGACTTTTCCACTTAGCGTCACAGGGAACAGAAAGAATTAAATTACATTTTTGAAACAGCTAGACTAAACGGATACTCAACTAGAACTATTCAAGCTATTATAGACAAACATAGAAAAACCCAGTATAGAAAATCATTGACTACATTATCACCAATAACAAATGAATTGCGACGAGTATCCGTTAATTTTGACCATAATATAACCAGACCATTACGCTCTAAATTTAGAAAAATTGTATCGAATTAGTTTTCAGTAGCAGGAACAACCAACTGAAGACACTACTTGGAAGCACAAAAGACCCTGTTGACGCATTAGGAAAATCTGGAGTTTATAAAATATCATGCCCACACTGTGACAAAATCTACATAGGACAGACAAAACGAACACTAGACACGAGGTTAAAAGAACATTTGGCAGAAGTAACTAAAGCAAACAAAGACACTGAAAATAGGTATACATTATCATTTCAAATCTAAAGTAGCCGAACATATATTTAACGAAGATCATCAATTAACCAAAGACAACATATCACTTCTCAGACAAATACAAAATCCTTGGAAACTTGACGTAGCGGAAAGCTTAGAAATTTACAAACAAAAACAAATAAACTTACTTAACAAAGATCAAGGAAACGGATATACCTGGCTGTTTAGATTACTACCCACGGGACGACGACGAATCGGTTCAAGCGACATGCCCTAATTTTTTTTTTACCTACAGTTCTACCTACACACCATATTTAAAGTTAATGAGCAATGTTTTTCTTCAGTCGATAACAAACACTGAAGAAGTTTCCAAGTAGGAAACGAAATGCGTATCTGCTTGTTGATACATAAAAAAGTTAATAGTGGAAGTAAATGGAAGAATAATAGTCTTTTAACCTCATCAAACTTCAGTTAATTTTTAGTTGCATCTTGATTCTTGAAGCGCGGTCCGAGAAAGAAATTTTTTTTTTTCAAAACTAACTAATTCTGTCTGGACTTAACTTCATAGGACTCCAAACAAACTCTCGTTTTGGATTTCAAAGGCGTGTCCTATTTTTTTTTCAAAAATTTCTTCGCTATACCGATCATAAGGGACCCAAAACCTCAATTAGTTTTTGGTTGCATCTTGAAGCGCTTTTGAAGATTTTTCAAAACTTACCAATTCCTTTTGGACTAAACATCTCCAGGACTCCAAACAAACTTTCGCTTTAGATTTCAAAGCCACGTTCCATTTTTTCCAAAAAAAAAATCAACTACAGATCATAATGGATCCCAAACTTCAGTTAATTTATAAATAATAATAATAATCTTGAAGGGCGGTCCGAGAATGAAAAAAAATAGATTTTTCAAAACTGACTTATTCTTTCTGGACTAAACATCTTCCAGAACACCATACAAACTTTGATTTTGGATTGCAGGGCGTTCCAACGCGACTTTCCAATCCAAAATTAAAGCTCGTATGGAGTTCTGAGAATGCTCAGTCTGGAGAAGTTGATTTACTGATTTTTAGCGAATATTTCAACGCTAAGTTAATGAGCAAATGGCTAATATGTATAGTTTTGTGAATTTTGTTCTTGTTTTTTATTTAGAAATAAAGGGTTCAACTTAACTATGTACGTAGTCATACGTTTTACAGTTCGTATATTCAATCATACGGCTATCCCTTATAGCTTTTAATAATTACCATTATGTTATGTGTGATATATGTAAGTGACTGCAACCATGATTAGCTTTAAACGCCCATTCTCATTCAAAATTGAATATTTATGCACATCACTTCCCGAAATTGTCAGTAAGTGTCCGTTATGTTACCCGTGAGTGCACGTGAGTACCCTTGAGTGCCCATATCAGATTACCCGAGCAGCACTATTATTTATTTATTCAGACTAAGGCCGAAGTGGCCTGTGCGGTATATAAGAGTCTTCTCTATTCGGCTCGGTCCATGACTACACGTCGCTAACCACGCTGGTCCTTCACGAGCATCGTCCAGGTCTCGTGTCCGTAGAGGACTACCGGTCTAATGAGCGTTTTGTAGATTGTCAGTTTGGTACGGCGGCGAACTCTATTCATTTTCGAACTGGTATCATTTTCGGCAGTCACCAGTGAGCCCAAGTACACAAACTCTTCTACCACCTCGATTTCGTCACCACCGATGCAAACTCGCGGTGGGTGGCTCACATTATCTTCTCTTGAACCTCTTCCTATCATGTACTTCGTCTTCGACGTGTTGATGACTAGTCCGACCCGCTTGGCTTCCCTCTTCAGTCTGATGTAGGCTTCCTCCATCTTCTCAAAGTTACGTGCCATAATATCTATGTCGTCGGCGAAGCCAAATAGCTGGACGGACTTATTGAAAATTGTACTACTCGTGTTAATCCCTGCTCTTCGTATTGCCTCTTCAAAAGCGATGTTGAATAGCAGACACGAAAGACCATCACCTTGCCGTAACCCTCTGCGGGTTTCGAAGGGACTCGAGAATGCCCCTGAAACTCGAACTACGCACATCACCCGATCCATCGTCGCTTTGATCAACCGTGTCAGTTTATCCGGAAAACCGTGTTCGTGCATTAGCTGCCATAGCTGGTCCCGATCGATTGTATCATATGCGGCTTTGAAGTCGATGAATAGATGATGTGTGGGCACGTTCGCGGAATTTCTGCAGTACTTGGCGATTAGCGAATACCTGGTCCGTGGTGGAGCGTTCGTCCTTAAAACCCGCCTGGTACTGCCCCACGAACTCCCTTGCAATTGGTGCTAGTCGGCGGCATAAAATTTGGGAGAGTACCTTGTAGGCGGCGTTCAGCAATGTGATTGCGCGGTAGTTGCTACAATCCAGCTTATCGCCCTTTTTGTAGATGGGACACACGACACCTTCCATCCACTCCTGCGGCAAAACTTCCTCCTCCCAAATCTTGGTAATGACCCAGTGCAGCGCTCTAGCCAGTGCCTCACCACCGTGTTTAAATCGATCTCCTGGTAGTTGGTCGACCCCAGAGGCTTTGCCGGCCAATCTCCTTCTGGATTTCCTGGAGATCCGGAGCCGATAAAACTATGTCCTGTGTGCGTTCTACCAGGTCCATCACCATACCGCCATCTTCGTCTGCCACATCGCCATTCAGGTGCTCTTCGTAGTGCTGCCGCCATCTTTGGATCACCTCACGTTTGTTCGTTAGAAGGTTCCCGTTTATGTCCTTGCACATATCAGGCTGTGCAGGCTGTGGCACGTGGCCTTTACGTGAACGGCTCAACTTCTCATAGAACTTTCGTGTGTTATTAGCAAGGTACAGTTGCTCCGTCTCTTCACGGTCTCGATCTTCCTGCTGGCACTTTTTCCTCCGGAAAATCGAGTTTTGTCTGTTCCGCGCCCATTTATATCGTGCCTCGTTCGCCCGCGCCTCGTGCGGTGTTGCAGCAATCTCGCCCATGCTGCATTCTTCTCTTCCACTAACTGCTCACATTCGTAGTCATACCAGTCGTTTCTCTGATCCGGGGGCACCGTGCCAAGTGCAGCGGTTGCGGTACTACCAATAGCGGATCGAATATCTCTCCAGCCATCTTCAAGAGACGCTGCGCCTAGCTGCTCTTCCGTTGGGAGTGCCACTTCCAGCTGCTGCGCGTATTTTTGGGCTAGTCTACCGTCTTGTAGCCGCCCAATGAGCCGCGGCATCCGACTTCGACGCGTGTTGTACACCGTCGAGAGTTTTGAGCGCAGGCATACTGCAACGAGGTAGTGGTCGGATTCAATATTCGCATTGCGGTATTTTCCGTTTCTTGGTTAGGTGATCTCCATGTGGCTTTGTGGATATTTTTGCAGGGAAAGAAGGTGCTTCGGACTACCATTCCGCGGGAGGCTGCAAAGTTTATGCATCGTTGGCCGTTGTCATTCGATACGGTGTGCAGACTATCCGGTCCGATGACCGGTCTATACATTTCCTGTTACCAGCTACCTGTACGTTCATGTCACCGATGACGATTTTGACATCCCGCAGTGGGCATCCATCGTATGTCTGCTCCAGCTGTGCGTAGAAGTAGAACGCTTCTTTCTCGTCGTCTTTTTGCGTCTTTTTTTCTTCGTGTGCGCAGTGCACGTTGATGATGCTATAGTTGAAGAAACGGCCTTTAATCCTCAGCTTGCACATCCTTGCGTTGATTGGCTGCCACCCAATCACATGATGGCGCATCTTACCCAGCACTATGAAGCCGGTTCCCAGCTCGTTGGTGGTGCCACAGCTTTGGTAGGAAGTAGCCGCTCGATGATGCCCGCTTTTCCACACTTTCTGTCCTGTCCAGCAAATCTCCTGCAGCGCCACGACATCGAAGTTGCGGGGATGTAATTCATCGTAGATCATCCTGTCGCAACCTACGAAACCTAGCGACTTGCAGTTCCATGTTCCAAGCTTCCAATCGTGATCCTTTATTCGTCGCCTAGGTCTTTGCCGATTATATTGAGTCGCATTATCTCTTGTATTGTTCGTAATTATTGGTTTTCCAGGCGGCTTATTGAGCCTGCGCAAACCGCCTGTCTCGTCGGAGGGCCGTCGTGTCAGGGCTGTATAGCGTCCCACCTAACACCAGGACTTGGGCTTGTGCGCCATAACTTCACCATGAAAAGCTGGCCACTTGCCTGCACAACTAAACAGCTACCGGTGGAGTGGAAGGTAGGGGTTATATGCCTCATTTACAAGAAAGGCGACAAGCTGGAGTGCGAGAACTTTCGAGCAATCATCATCCTTAATGCCGCCTACAAAGTGATATTCCTTCCGTCGTCTGTCACCATTAGTGAATGAGTTCGTTGGAAGTTATCAAGCCGGCTTCGACAACGGACCAGATCTTTACTGTACGTCAAATTCTTCAAAAATGCCGTGAATACCAGGTTTAAACGCACCATCTGTTCATTGATTTCAAGGCGGCATACGACAGTATAGACCGCGTAGAGCTATGATAAATTATGGACGAGAACAGCTTCACTGGGAACCCAACTAACATTTTTGGTGCTAAAAGCTTCAACTTCTAGCCCTTGGCTGTGTAATATTTGAATAAAAGCAGCCAATGCTGAATAAAAGAAAAGCCTCCGCAAATAATCCCTTAAACTTCAACTCGACTATTACCCAAATATCTACCAGCTAGTCAGTGTGCCGAATATATTTAATCTTTTATCGTTTATGCAGCTTTCATATAGTCATAAAACAGCTCTGTCTGAATTAGCAACAAAGCTTATCGGTTAAGAGCTTATGTATGTAACTGAGTTGCTTGTTAGCAACTTCCCATATTACGGTGAGTAGCATTCACAATGAAAACGTTTTTGCTGTTGTTATAGCACTAACAATATAGCGTAATGGCGCTATAAATGACCTAACGAAGCTTTTAGGCAACTTCTGTACCTTTGAAGATTACACAACGTTTAAGTAAAGCTATTACTGCTTCTGTTAATAGCATATCAGTATGGAACGTCAAAACCGCTATGTTTACATTTAATTTTTGTTGCCGGAGCTGTGTATGAGCTATTGATTTCTGTAATGCAGCTACAAAGATATTCACCTGCTGTTATAGCAACTGACAAAGCGCTGTCATTAATGCTAGCAGATAGCGTAAGAAAACAAGCCATTTAGAAGCGATATTTCTGTTGACGGCTACTGTTAAACGATTAGCAGCAAAGTAGCATCTATACAGGTCGAGAAAATGTTGCCTAAAAACAATTTCAGCGATTGATGATGGATAATAGTTAGCCAAAAGAACATGCTGATAAATGTTTGAATAATGCTGAAAGCATAATTTTTAAGCTTATGTGCTAAAAGCAGCATGTATACCTCTTTCTAACGTATATACAGCATGAATAAAAAAATAGCGTTAGCAAAATAACCTATACGGTATGCGAAGAAGCACATCCATAATTTTCTTTGTTATTTACATATGTCAAAGTGACGGTGATGACAGAGCAGCGGCCATTGAATCAGGAGATCAGGAGTTCAAATCTAGAGGTTAGCAACAAAATTGATATTGCAGTTTTCACAAAAAAACATTAAATAAACTCCGAAATTTACTCTCCTCTCAAATAATATTTAATCAAATTGAATTCAGTGGCTGTATAAAACTTATTTAACAGATTCAAAAAATCTGAATAAGCGCAATTGAAGCGAATTATATTACTAAATGGTTTAGTAAAGATTGAGAAAAAAATGTGTAACATGCTGTAAAGTAGTTGTGCCGGCACGTCAAAAATAGCTGAATAGATTCGCCAGATTTGCTGGTAAAGGAATTGAATAGAAGTTATTGATTATATGTATAGCACACATATTCAGCTTGAAGCCGTATAAACGAGTTGAAATAACATTTACATTGACATTAAATGTTAGTTGGGAAGCTTACTACCAGCTACGGTGGATGGTGTGCAAAACTGTGTGAAGATTTCGGGCGAACACTCCAGTTCGTTCGAATCGCGCCGGTGCCTAAGACAAGGTGATGGACTTTTGTGCAATTTATTTGTTTCGCGAATTACATGGATATTGACGGCCGAACATTTGCAAAGGTGGGAGAACTGTACACTCGCCTGAAACGTGCTTGTGGGCGCACCGAGCGGGACAGGGGCGCTATAAGCAAGCTCAAAGTTCTTGAACCTTTTATTTTTTCGGGTATTGATTTTTAAGGCAATATTAGGCTTACTTGAATCTTTAAAACTCAACATGGAGCTTTCGTGCGAATTGGGGCATTTTTATATAATACACATTTTATGGCATTAACAATGAATGGAAATATAATGTCAGAATTTATATCTGCCAATGAATTTCATAGGAAAATGCTTTTTTATGCTTTAATCATGTAGTTCCGCATAAAAAGTCCACTATTGGCACTATTAGTCATTCCACCCTATGTGACCAATTCTGGATTTCGCTAATGGAGATCCTGTGCAGTAAATACTGAAAGCTGAATAAATTGAATTGCAAATAATATAAGGGGAAGACTTGGCTACAGGGCGTAAAATTAAAATTCCATTGCTTTGACTTCAACTGAACAAAAATATGCTCAGACAGAACGTAAAGCATAAGCACTCGAGTGGGCATGTAAAAATACTACCATTATTTAATGGAAAATCTTATTTATGGCTAATAACCGATCACAAACCATTAGTTGAAATTTTCAGGCATAGCATAAAATCATCGTCATGGATCGAAACTAAGCCTAATTGCATATATAAATTATATCGACCAGGTCATGGAGTCTCATGTTAATGCTCATCCATTATCAACGGATGGGCCTCGGTCCATTCGTAATCTAGAAATCCAGCAAAATCCTTCAATCAAGAATCAGAAAGGGTCATTAGAGTTATAGTTGCTTGGTCTATGGCTATATTTCTCTGGATGGAATTGTGAATGCAACCAAGGATGACACGAAATAATACAGGATGTTTTAATCCACGACAAAAGGCAATACAGTACACATATTTTTGATTGATAATAGTTACCACTTTTATTTGCCTATTAAGAAATTATGCAAGCAAACAATCATTTTGGCTGTTTAATGTTGCACTCAGTATGGGCAAATATGTATACATTATATTATGGGAATAATGAAAAAAATATCTTATCGGTTACTCTTGCTGCTTTGACGGAAAGACTTTTCAATCTCAAACTGTCGCACGTCTGCTCTTTGAAGGAAGTCTTGTCTCTCAAGGAAGCCATCCTTGCCTTTATTATGGGTTTGCAGTTCTTCTTCAATTCCTTGGGTGCGCTTGAAACTGTTCCAATCGAGCTTTGTTTTCTCTAGAGTGCTCAATTTATTCTTTTTGCCAAGTTGGCTTAATACTGCCCCGAGTCCACCTCCTGACGGTCTAGCACCTAATTGTTTCACTGTTCCAGCATTTCCGTTGAAGGCGCCCAATGCCGGTTTACTAGCTGTTTTAAGGGTCTGACTCCTAGAAACATCCTCCGTCACTTCGACTGCTTCTCCAGCAAATTCAAAAATTTTGGTGATTGTTGCACTTTTTTCTGATTTATTTGAAACTGATTTCTCAGAAACATGCTTAATGTCAGTTTTAGGAGGCAACTCTTTTTTGGTGCAGATAGACATTTTTGATGTCGAGGTTGTGGATCCGTTAGAACTACCTGCTCCTGACAGGAAATCCGCCCAAAGCGCATCTGTTAAACGTTCTTCATCTTCTTCGTCTTGCAATTTTTCCGTTTGATTGTTATCTTTACTTTCTTTGCCTACTGCATCTGTCAGCTTTCGTTTTTGTTACCGGCATTTTTGATTTTTGCTTCCGCTTTTTTTCACCAGCTTCGTCGTCCTTGATGTCTAGGTCTTCCACGTCCGATTCATCCGAATCTACTTCACTAGCAGATTCATCATCTTTATCTGGACGGAAATCTTCATCACTAGCATCACTATCACTTGGATAATTTTCTGGATCCATTTAAATCTATCAAATGTTAAAAAATCTTTTAAACAAAAATATGAATATCCGGCTGTTCAGATACACCGTATGTACCTATATATTATAAGACGAATTTTATCTTGTTGGTACTTACCTCGAAGTACCTGGGACCCTTGCTGGTTGCTGTTACCTGAAAAAGAAACTAGTCCGTTTTGAACAGCTTCTAGACAAGAGTTTTACTTGGACCGTGAATGGATGGATCTTTCTTCTCCGCAGATGAATGTTCGATTAAAAATATGCGTTCTTCATCATCAACTCATCCAGTCGGATTCAGTTTTGTTTGCTGTTTTCACTAACACTAATGCATAAAGACTGTCAAAACGTTGTCGGAGTTTTGTTTGGCTTATTCTCTAAAGCCAACACGCTCATTTGAATCTACTCAAAAGTGAGTCGAATTTGACTCACTTTGGAAAAAAGTGGAACAGCTCACTTTTGAGTAACTGGGCGGTTACTCACTTATGAGTAACATATCATTATGTCAAAATTAAAAAAAAAAAATGAGTAGATTTTACTCACTTTAGCATACAGGGAGCATTATGTGCTGAATAAAGAATTGAATTAAAGTAAAAATAAAAAGATTCGCCGCTCCTTTTTTTATTATTTTTAACAAGAACTAATATACAAAGGGCCTGTACAGTAGTGCCTAGCTTTATTAACTTGTAATAATATTATCTTATACATTATAGAAAAAGAACCGTTCAACTCGGTCGAATAAACTTTCTTACAATTCAAATGAGTTAAATGAAGATGTTTTTACTTTCAATATGCGTTCAATATGTGGTAAGACGCGCGGCTACGAAGCAAGACCATGTTGAGGGTGGCTGGGTTCGATTCCCGGTGCCGGTCTAGGCAATTTTCGGATTGGAAATTGTCTCGACTTTCCTGGGCATGAAAGTATCATCGTGTTAGCCTCATGATATACGAATGCAAAAATGGTAACCTGGCTTAGAAACCCCTCAGTTAATAACTTAATGAACACTAAGCTGCGAGGCGACTCTGTCCCAGTATGGGGATTAGGGTGGTACAAAAAATGGATTTTGCTCCACAGTGCTCATCTGATTCTTTACCATGTTCTGAGTGTCCTCTGAAAATTTGAGCTCATTTGGATTAAAACTGATTTAGCACAAGCCGTTGCAAGTTTGCATGCAAATTAGTATGGGGAAATTTATTTTTTCTTTATACTGTTAATGACGTTTCCCCATCAAGCGCATGTTAAAAGAAAACCTACCTAGCTAAAAGGAATACTCAACAGCTTTTACTCAGTGGAAACCGCATCTCAATTAATCGTTCCAATAATTAGTAATCGAATTTAATCTATACCACGGTTTTCTGGAGCTAATTGCATAACTCATCAACAGGCAACATTGCTGCTCGTGGCGCGAAAGATAGCACACACAAATTCAGGCTACTATGTTGCACTGCACATTTCAGTGATGCCCTCAAAGAAGTTTAACGATCATGACTAAAGATTCGCAACCTGTCTTAAAATCGATTACTAATTATTGGGACGATTAATCAACATGCGGTTTTCGTTGGGTGAAAGCTGTTGAGTATCCCTTTTAGCTATATGTAGGTTTTCTTTTAACCTGCGCTTAATGGACAAACGTCATTAACAGTATAATGAAAAAATAAATTTCCCCGTACTAATTTGCATGCAAACTTGAAACGGCTTGTGCTAAATCAGTTTTAATCCAAATGAGCTCAAATTTTCAGAGGACACTCAGAACATGGTAAAGAATCAGATGAGCACTGTGGAGCAAAATCGATTTTTTGAACCACCCTAATGGGGATGTAATGCCAATAAGAAGAAGAAGATGCGTTCCAGCCAAGTAACTTGATCAGCCTCTTCATTACTCCACGGTTTGCTTAATGACATGTACCACTTCACATACGAAGAGTCCACCAATCGTTTTAATCCTGATCTAAATTCTATCGAAATACTTCCTAGTATCATTTTCATCGAAGCATTGTCATTTACATGCATACATTCGAATATATCGGATTTGCAGATGACAATTCCTGCAATCAAAAAAGGTACTTTTATGTATAATCCATTAAATGAAATTTTCATTTATGAATAAGTCAATACCCTTCCTGGGGCCTTTTTTAGCCATGCGGTAGTTGGTTCGATTCTCGGTCCGGTCTTGGCACTTGCGGGTAGGAACATTTCTCGACTGCTCTGCTCTGGGTCTTAAAGGATCATCGTGTTAGACTCATGATGTACAAGTGCCAAAAAGATATTTAACTTGGCTTAGAATCACCGTGTTATCCTCATGATGTACGAGTGCCAAAAAGATAACTTGGCTTAGAATCCTTGTAGTTCATAACTGTGGGAGTTTAAACCTGATTAAAACCAATGAATGAACACGACCTATGCAAGTTGCGAGGTGGCAATTTCCCAGTGAGGAGTGTAATGCCAATAAAAGAATAAGAAGAAACATACGTTACCCTTTACATTCTGGAACGTTTCCGGAGCAGTCCCAGTTCACCTGTTCTGCACAAAAGACTTCAGAAAAAAAAACACAAGAACCTTTTCCATTAAAAATTTTCTAACTGTTTGACAGTTGAAAACCAATTACGCAAAAGTGAGTAAAGCATAAAATTCTTACAAGTGAGTAAAAATTGACTCACTTGCTAAATCGAATGTTACTCACTTTTTGACATTTCCATTTAAATTCAAAAGTGAGCCATTTTGACTCACTTTTGAGTAGATTCAAATGAGCGTGAAGGGCCGCATACGCCTGTCACTGGCGAACAAAGCTCGTGTACTCTGCATCGAAGCTTAGAACCGGTGTTGGGGCGCAATCGTTAATGTGA
Organism: Armigeres subalbatus; assembly: GCF_024139115.2. Lineage (NCBI taxonomy): Eukaryota > Metazoa > Arthropoda > Insecta > Diptera > Culicidae > Armigeres > Armigeres subalbatus. The sequence goes on from NC_085140.1 coordinate 133,526,445, forward strand.
GCATTTTTATATTCGGTTAGTTACTGCAAATAAATTATTTTTCGAGTCCCTATAATCAAGCAGGTATCTCAAGCATACCACATCGTTATATTGCTGCATGATTGAGTTTTTAATTTTGATAAAATATCGAAAACAAAAGTGTGCATAAAAATTGCCTCGCCATAACAAAAAAATGGTAGAGAATTAACACTGTTGTTTACACTTTAGAACCAAATCCAGATGTCGCACATTTTGGGGTAGGGATTCAGTGCTCCATCTTCTCCCCCTGTCTAAAGCAGACCCCACACGAGGCATATATTGACAATACTTTTTTCGTCAAACTTTTCATCAAACTTTTCTTCAATATTTTCACTGATTAGCCAGCATGGCCGTATAGCTGAAGAAAAACTCATTTTTTTCTTGAACTAATACAAAAGATATTTTAGTTACTAGATAAAGATTGTCGCTACTGTTCCCTTTGTTCTGCTGTCCGAAACATGTGTGGTACATACACTCAGCCAAGAAAACTAGTGATAATCATACGAATATCTTATGTTTTTTTGCTATAAGAATTAGTTATAAGCTTTATACGATTTTCTTATAAACTGTGTGTTATACGATCAAGAATGATTTTCATAAGATTGTCTTATGAATATATTAAGTTTTTTCGGAACTTGTAACAAAATTCATGAGATAATCTTATGAACATCATGGATCGTTGTATATGCGGATCATAATATTTTCAGCACGATTTTGATATATGTTGTCCTTTCATTAAAAATAATACAAAAAAAAAATTATACAAAAAAAATCACAAATAAATGTGTAAGAAAAGATTTTATTTTTATCCTTAGGTGATATGAACAATTTTTTAAAGTAACATTTATCTTGGGCAACAATTTTCGTCTGCGGATCAGCATCATGTCTATCGTCCTCAACCTGAAAGGAGACAAAAGGTTCGTCCACCTGATCGGGGACCGAAGGTTCGACGTCAACCACCTCGGTTACTTCTCCATTATCTAGTTCGAGGATTTCGTAGGTCGTTTCCTCATGCTCGACTGGGCAACTGTAGAATAATGAATGCGTAGTCCAATGCCAAGGAATCCACCAAGGGGTAAACCACTCGGCACACTTTCAAAATGTCTAATTGTGCCCAATTGTGCCGAAAGTGTGCCGAAACGTGCCGAGAAAAAAAGCTTGGCGGCACTGGCTTTCATAATGTTGGCATCACGGGGAGAAATAATGTAAATAAATAACAAAAACAGAGGAACTTCGAGCTTCGAACCTTTGAAAGGAATTATTAATCTTAGCTGTTAAATAACATATTTATTCCGTATAAAACCGCATTCAGCTCCGTAGAGGTCAGTGAAATAACACACATGAAATATATTTAATTTTTCGTTACCCTTGGCCTCACACGCACCACACACAACGGAATTTTGCAAGTGGATCATCGCGGCCATCGAAAGCGGGTTTCATCACAGAAGTTACCGGCATAGTACTATTCCCAGAAGTAAGTTCCATTGAATTAATCCACCGTACAGTTTAATAACCAATCCCCATTCATCAGAACAGGCAATATGTTGCTGCCTCTCCGTATGAATGCATTATACGGGACATTATATCTATACCACGAAGCACATCCATCCTGTGGTGGCGCATTATCCTGTGCCAGCGTCTTTTATTCCCCACGTCCAACCGGAATTCCATGCCTACTCTTTTCGGAGGTGTTCTGGAACGATCCATCGCCGAGTAAACCTTGTCGACTTATGCGGAACCGTTTGTCTAAAATGCGCCAATACGCATCAACAACCGAAACTAACACTTTTGATTATCGTTTCTGACCAAAAGCAACCATTTGAACACCTTCAGAAGGAAATATCAATGTGGCAGATAAGCGTAGGATCCGACGACAAAGAGGATCCGGTGAGGAACAATTGACGTAGTCGTTGTTTTTAACAGTAACAGCATAAAAATAAGAATGTGAAAATAAAACCACACAAAACTGCCTTTATAGAAAATGAAGTTAGGTCACAGACTAGGGTACTAGCACTAGGTGACCGTGGAAGGTGAAAGACAAATGCAAATCCTCCATGTATTATACATCCTGTTCAAATTCCGACCTTTTTACTACCTTCATGTTAAATAATTGAAAATAAGATATGTGATCCCTGACATAAACATGCTTTTTATTTAGTGATAAAGCTATTCAATGTATTACATTGTGGGATGAACGATTGAATGACTTGATAAGACCATTGAATACATACCACTATAACTATTACCATTAGGGCCGATGTACACGTAACGGTTTTTCAAGCTGCGTTATCGCCGCGTCCACGCAAGGTACCCAGTATCAAATGTAGTCGTGTATACGTATACGTGTGCATTACTCCATTTGATGCTGGGTACCTTGCGTGGACGCAGCGTTAACGCAGCTTAAAAAACCGCTACGTGGACATCGGCCCTTATTGTCGCCTCCATCAGAAACCGGATGAGTGCCTTGAAAAACCCAATGCAACTCAATGTGAAATGCTTCCTGACGGGCAAACGTTTTAATAAGCATTAGGAAATTTGTTCTCCTTAGGGCCGATGCCCATGTAACGTTTTCAAGCTGCGTGCACGCCGCGTTCACACCAAGGTACCCAGCATCAAATGTAGTCGTGCACACGATTACGTGTGCATTGCTCCATTTGATGCTGGGTACATTGCGTGAACGCGGCGTGCACGCAGCGTAAAAAACCGCTACGTGGACATCGGCCCTTAGGGTAATTCACAAATTACATTTCCAGTTAGCCTTGCAAGCAAAGGCGTAGGATTGCAAGTCCGGAGATGGCGAGTTCGATTATCGGTCCGGTCTAGGATATTTTCTGGTGGGAAACATTCTCGACTCCCTGGGCATAGTGTATCTTGCCACACAAGATACATACTCATGTAGTGGCGGGCATAGAAAAGTTATCAATTAATAACTGAGGAAATTCTAAAATAATAAGTTGAAAACCAGGCCAAGTTCCAGTGGGAATGTAAAGGCATAGAAGAAGAAGAAGAAAATAACGCTTTAACGGTCAAACACAATGGATACGTTTGCGTGCGTTTTTTCACTGTTTCTGCGGTTGCATAGTTTTGAAACCTTGCATACAAATAAAATTTAACATGGGGAGGGTAAGGATTACAAATGGTCAATTTTGGCGTTATGTAATTTGTGAATGAAATGTTAGCGATGTTTTTCAGTTTAAGTGAAGGTTTAATTCTTCGGATATGTAATTGTAATTGTTGTTTATTAGGAAAACGGATCATCTTTGTTTCGTATTCAACTACATGGTTAGATATCTAATAGGTATACACGGTGTAGAGTAGATTATTTACTTTGTTTCATGATGCCATCCGAACTGTTGAGAATCGCCTACTGATACACTCATCATCGTATCCTGTCGGTCGTCAATATTGGTTTCGCTTCCATAGTAATCAGCCGCTGCATACTATGTATTTGATTAGCGCATTATTGTTATTTGGTACCGCCTTTATAATTATTAGCGCATGAAAAATTCTATTGGAAGACCAGGCCGCTGACGTAGCTTGTGATCGATTTGACATACTTTAGGATCAATTTATTGATGTAGTTTTCGTACACTTTCTTGACCTGTTCTTTTAAGGAAAATGAATGGAAATAAGGAACGAAGCCAATTTTGGTAAGCTGTCTGCTCCGCGATGCTGCTGCTCCTGGTCGCAGGGCGTTGCTTTCTTCGGGAAGTACAATGTCAGGTGACCACTTACCCCCAGGGTGTTTACTTATCCAGCAGCCGTGTACGAGCGCACTATTCTATTGTTTTGGCACACGTGTGTTTTCCGCATAAACGAGCCCACTGTTAGTGCTCAGTCCAAAAGCTCCTGCCGGCATCCCTCTCGACCGGAGATTCCCCAGCGAATAGCAGTTTGGCACATCGAGTTCTTCCTTGGAGAACAGTCTTCATGCTAAGGTAAAATTGTTGGATTGCTCTTTGGGTCATTTATCAAATTCCGGCACTGTATGGTCAACATATTCACAACGTCTGCGATCCAGCTTGTGAAGCGGTGTGTTGTGTTCGATGTTTGGTTTGTTCACGTCGGTGCCTGGCAGCAGAAGGAACAGCTCCAAAAAGTTTGTCAGGTTCCGCAAGCACATGTATGACATGTCCGTCTTTTTGCTTTGTTCTGTCGACTTGGAAGACAGTAAAATGTCGTATTCCAGGATATCCAGGATGACCTATATAGGTACTAAAGTGGGTACTAGTTAACTTTACGGAATCACGTATGGACACCCTCAGCAGAGTGGTTTTGTGTTTGTTTATTTATGCCATTCTTGTTTCATTTCAAAAGCATGACATCCTTGCTTGACACTGACAACTTAACTGTCAAAACTAGAAAGGGTGCCCAAATGTGCCGAAAGTGTGCCGTACTGTGCCGCGGGCACATTGTGCCGAGTGGTTTACCCCTTGGAATCCACTTCAAGATTGTTTACTTTAGAATGGGCGCTGATCTAGTGGTATAGTTTATTGAATATTCCCGGAAGGTTTTGCACTTGCCATCGTTTGTTTCCAACGGGAACTCGAAGTTTGAACAGGCGTTTCGTAGGACATGAATCCTGCAGAAGGTAATAATAAGCTCGGAATCGAATCTGTTGTCCTTGCTAAAAAAGTTCGCATCCTTGATTGATACAAATAACCGGTTGGACTGGACTGCCGTTAGGACGGAATTTTTCGTGAACGCTGCTGAGGGTGACAGACGTCGCTTAGCAGTGAGTATTTGTCGGTCCACTGGTGGATTCGATCGAGCCCGGACTGCACGAGAGGCTTTGTTTGAGCATGACGACAGAGAGCGCTTACGCTTGCTGCTGTGCGTGAATCAGATGAATATTGATCTCGAACGACTATACGGTGCTCGCCGGAGACATCGACTTGTTGATATTTGTTGCTTGTAACAGCTCGTGAATCAGCAATGGCTGTGATACAGTGAACGTTCGCTAATTGGGGTTTTTCTAGTTGGGGCGTTTTTTGTTGGGGGTTCGCTAATTGGGGCGAAACCCAATTAAAAAGCAGCTAAACGTCAGAATCTGATGTCAAAACGCGTAGACGTTTTGTTTCCGTGTTTGGCGGGATCAATTTTTTCTGGCGCGTAAAATTTTCCTTTGTTCAACGCAAAAAGTAAACAACATCGACGCTTGTCAAAACGCCCCAATTAGCGAACGGCATTCGCTAGTTGGGGTGAGGTCGTGCCCCAATTAGCGAACGATTACTGTATAGTACTTGGATGGCGAAAGCTTTTGCTGGGTCCGGAGTTTTTGCGTCGACAATAAGGTTCTGTAGAATATAAATTTTGATTTTAGAAGTAAGCAAGAGGATATGAAACCTTAGGAAAAGTAAATATTTACTTACATTTTTTATCCTCCAATTAACAAACGATCCCTTTAGATGGTATTAAACGACGATATTTGAAATTTTTCCGATTGACTAAGGAAGATTGCGTGATAATAACAACGTCAACATATTTCGCCCTCGATTCCGCCATGATGACTCACCATTTCATAAGACTTGTCTCATGAGTTTTTCACATCGAATGTTGTGATGAAAATCATAAGACAATTCTTATGTTCTATTTTTACTATGAATAACCTGCATGAACTTCATAAGATAACAAAACGAATTTCATAACAGTGCAATAGTTATCATAAGAGGCTCAATGAAAATGAAATTCGATTATTTTTTCACGCTTCATAAGATGGAGCTTATGATATTCCTAAGATAGTTAAGTTGAGTGTACCTGTCAAATCGTATGGATTTTCCTTCTTTGACATTTAGCTCCCCTATCCTCGCCAGCAAAAGATGTTCCGGACAGCGACGACAGCGACAATCTTTTTCTAGTAACTAAAATATCTTTTACTAATACGAATCAAATAGCGCTATAACGCACAAAACACGCACACACTCAACCGTCATCGACTCCTGTGGACAAACTGCGGGGGGAGATGAGGGGAAATATTGAAAGGAATATCAAACTTTTCTGATTTCCCTCAATATTTACTTCAATATTTTGGGTTCGCCCTCACACCATCAATCTTGTTCTTCAATAATCAAGAGTTTGTCAAACTTTTTCCGTCGTGTGGGGTCTGCTTTAAGGAAGGTGTAAATCGCAAAAAATATTTATAAACAAGGGGTAAAGGACTTCCCGCATAATAGACTAAGGTGCCCGCCAGAGTAAACGCGACGAGCGATGCGACGCGACGCGACTCACGTAAAAGAATAACAATCATTATCAACAGGCTGTTTAATATTGCGCATAAATCTTAAAATTTTATTCTAACCTTTGGGTTTCCGCGCCGAGCACTCAGCGCCAGACTCGGCGACAAGGCGAAAGTTATAAAGTTGGTAACCCTGTTTTTTGACAATTAATGTCAATTGTTTGTGAGAGTGCACCGATTTCAAAACTAGAGCTTTTAGATGAATTTTCTATTGTCAAATGCAAGTTTTGACAGTATTATTTATGTATGATTGAAAAACATGTATAAAAGTTCTATCGGGGAAGCAGTCGCTGAAGACAAATGTCATTGTATTCAAAGACGAAACGAAAAGTTTCAATGCAAAAAGCAATATCATTCCGATGAAATAGCTTGTTTAATAGTGGAATTTCGTGCACATCAATTTAAACGAATTACAAATCAACCGATTTGATCGATAAATATCGGGACTACCGATTTAAGCCCCAAACGCAATATAACGGAGCGGCGACGGAAACGGCAAATTTGACAGAAAATATATGGGCTAACTGTCAAATTTTCCGTTTCCGTCGCCGTTCCGTTGTATTGCGTTTGGGGCTTTAATATAGTGATTGATCGGCCAATGCCTGTGTTAAATTCCCATAAGCGACGGTGCAACAATCGCCCGATTCGCACCCGATTTAGTCGGGTCAATTTTCTATGGGGTAATTCAAGAAAAAAATGTTACTTAGGTCCTTTTGAAAAGTTAAGCGAGATTTATTGGAAGCCATCGCGCTGTGCACCATGCGCACCCCTCGAGCGCATTTTTTGTCGGACTTTGTGCAGTCCAAAACGTCGAAAAGGTCGAAAAACCCGAAAAACGTTACGAATGTCGTCGATAACGAAATGTCAGTGTTATGATTGTCAACACAAAAGAAAATGGAATTAAAAAAACTCGCATCGCATCGCGAAGTAGTGATGAACGACGACGAAATTGTTTCTGGCTCCTATAATGGTCTCGACGTCGCTTCTTCTCTGTCCGTGTAAAAGTAATTTTCAATTAAATCGCAGTAACGAAAATAACATTCAACGCATAAAATTCGGAATTACGAACGGGAGCGGTGTCAACATTATTGACTTGTAATTTTCTAGTACCAAATTCTGCCTGCGCCCCATTTTGGAACTCCGTCAAGATCTGGAAGGATTGTGTGTCCCTTGTGTGTGAAAATGTAAGGGAAGGGTTGATGAGTAAAAATTATTATTAATGTTAAGGCGTGTATTAGTTTATCTTTCAAGTGCATCGATTGAATCGTAAATATAGATATTGCTGAATGAAAGTGAAAAAATCAAATAAGACAGCATAATGGAAAAAGAGCGAAAATGATGAGTGCTCTGTGAAACGAAAGTGAATTCGGTAGAGTGATTATGAAAACATTCCTCCTGACTTGCTCTTCAAGGCTGTTGTGCTTGCAATTACTACTGCCAACAACTAATTGAGGTGGCGGTTCAATTGCAGTGGCATCTTGTCGGGAGGTGGCGTGTAAAACTTCCGGCTAAGAACACCAAGGGCATAAGTTTTACAAGATCATGCTTTGAGAAGAACTAAAAAATCAGAATAACGGGTAGCAGTAATTTTCGGGAGCCCTGAATGTACGCAGTAGAACGCAAATCTAAGGTCATCATAGCAAAAGTCAAAAGCAATAACTGATACAAAGGTAAGTTTTACAAAAAATAGTTCTAGAACTGAGGGTCGTAACAATTACTCAGCTTTAAGAGCTTAGATCTATGAGTGTGCTACAGAAATCTGGACACGTCTTTTTGTTGACGTTTCTGCTCATAGGATGTAGGACAGGCGGTACGTTATGTTTTGTGCTGAATAAATAAATCGATTATGTGGAGGTAGTCATCCATGTATTGTCGGGCAGCCAACAAACTGGACTTTGTCAGTAGAAACGTGAATCGTCACAATTTTGAATCATGTGCGCACTGATTTATATTCAGTATGAACAAATATGATAGCTCATAATTTAGGGGGATTGCCGTTTGGCATATAATATTTAGGTTTTAATTCACTTGGGCCTAATAGTCGATGCAAATGCCTATATCAATAAAATTTAATCATCATTTATTATTGTTCAAAAACGGATTAATACACCTATTGTGAGATTTTGACCTTTTGTAAATCGATGTTGAACTTAATCTATAGATTAAAAAAACACATTAATAAAGAATAAAAAAAAATTTGTAAATTATAGATTATAGTAAAAATGTTACAAAATCAATTTTATTTTATTTCATGACATGTCGTCACATCCCATCGGACCTTAGTTAAGACTTTTAGAGCTAGATAGGGGGTTTTCAAATCAAATTTTGAATAATAAAGGCAGTCGCAATCGTAGTTTCCTAATCTTAATTAAGGCCTTGAGTTCCTTCAGAGCTGCTATTTTTTTTATCGTTTATGCTGTTGTGGTGCATATTGAATTATTGGATGACAACATTTTTTCCATTTCAGTTCATTCAAGAATTCCCTGTAATGCAGGCCTTAAGGTCTGTACGCGTATCCAAACCGCTGTTATCTCTTTTTTCAAAATGGATATCCATTAATTACGTAACGCACTAATTGGTCATTTTCGACCCCCCCTCCCCCACACATGTCACATGTCAATTTATTGCTCTGCAAGATCTACAAATTTATTATTTACGTGAAACCCAACGCCATCTGAACGACTTATTTAGAACCGATGTCAGTTCGATTGGGAAGAATCCGAGCGGCTTTCCACTCTGCACTCACAAAAAAACTCCACATTATATTCATGAGTTCACACATGGATTTTTGCAATGGGGGTAGCGAAATGGATTCCATATTTTCAACACATATATTCCATGCGCCCGCATGCATTGCATGAGTGTTCACACATAGTATTCATGTGGGTCATAGTATCTATGTGTGAATTTGTATGCAATTAAACATGTGCCGACGCATGATATGCATATTTCAAAATACATAAATTTTTGTCATAAAGCATGTGTCGATTTTCCTGAGTGTGGTTCCACCATTATTTTGGAGTCGCCGACTGTTTAATCACACTAGAATCAAATTCATGCAACTGCAGGCCTCGAAACCTTTTAATTGACTGTGAAATAACTATCAAGTATCCTAATGGAACTATCAATTCTATACTTTCGCCTCTAATTCTATCATGAACATTTACGTCTAAGTTTGGAAGATGATATTAGCATTTCCATATCATTAACTATCAAGTGTTTGGGCTGAATTTGAAAGACAATGGATAAAATAATGTAACTTGATATAAATCGTCATGTACTTTATTTTCAGTAAAATGTAAATCTGTTAACAGTGTCATCAAAACGCTATTCAGCAAACGATAAAGCCTGGAGTTCTATTAGGCTATTAGTAATGCAAGGATCCTTTTATTTAAAAAACATGAAATTATATCAACTTTACCATTCAAAACATTATACGGCAGGGAATCAATATTCGAGCAACGCCTAACAATACACCCCTTGTCATCAACAGAATTTGTTACTTACAAACGCACCTAGCGACAAACCTTTATCAGAAACCGAACACAATATGACAAGAATCTGCTGCTTTGCATGCTCTGATATTCCCGAGAGTACGATGGTATTTTTATCGGAGTTAGATTCACGAAGTTTTCCATAAAAGCAGAAACTACAATAGCACCAAACCGAAATTTTCTGTAGAGATAAGGCAAAATATCGAGATCAAAAGTTAGCAACAAAATTTTGTTCTTTTTTGTTGCTGACAAAATTTTTCGGATCCTCGTCATTATTATCTCCGACAAAAACAAACCTTTGTCGTTGGTCCTCTTTTGTCGCTTGTTTCGCATACGCATAGCAGAAAAATTGATTCCCTGTACGGAATAATTAATTATTTTTCTAATGAAGTAGTAATAAAAGCATCGATAGATTAAAAGCAACAGTAGTGATATTTTGCATTGAAATCTGTTTCTACGTGAAAGGCCATTATTTTTGTATGTCGCGGTTTTGGTTTGGCAGTCGCGGATTTCATTTTGTTAATCGCCATTTCGCGGATTGGAATTTGATCAGTTTGTAACAGCCCTGCAGTTTTTGCGTGATCTCTGCTGATACACACCAAGTCTCAATGGCGTAGAAACACAGATTTCTGGTTAGAGTTGAAGCTGATTTTAAATCAATATATTTCGTAAATTCTAGCCTTCTTGATCCGTGGTACCATGCCGATCTTGATTCTACCGTCTGACGCTGACTGGTTGCCAAGATATTGCGGATCTCTTCAAAATTTTCCATTTTGCAGATTCCGCAAAGTTCTTCCGTAGCTGTCAAAGTTCTACCGCATGCCTGAAAATCTCCAATACACTGAAACAAAAACCTGATATTTGGCGATGTCATCTTAGAATGCCATGCCAAACAGTATAGAGAAAGTATGAAGTGACAGCTGCGGTAGTTTTGAAATTGCACCGGAAAGTGGAAAGTTTTCTCTGGAACAGCAATATTCAAAGTTTTCGAGCACGTGGCTGTCTTTCTCGTCAATGACTGGATGATGGTAATTTGAGCCTTAATGAATACTAATCTGTGAGGCGGCAATCCCAGTTAGGGGATGTAATGCCAATGAAGAAGAAGAAGAAGAAGACATTGATGGTTAGTCCGCCGTAGCGTTCGCCCAGGTCGTTCATCTTACTCTGCATAACACTGCGACGTTGTGCTAGTAGAGCAATATCATCATCTAAATCGAAGTCGTTTTTAATATGGTCCACACATGATCCTCCGGGCGGAATCCTGCCTGTTTCCGTCATGTCTATTTTCTCCTGTATCCGATTTAGAATAACTTTGCACAGAACTTTGAAAACAATGCATATTATGCCACGCCAGTTGTCGCACACAGTCAGATCCCCTTTTTTTGGGACCTTCACTAAGACGCCCTGCACCCAGTCGGCAGGAAAAGTTGCAGCAGAATAGTTGATGCACATTTGCGTAGATAGCATGGGGTCAGCTTAGAACATCATTGACCCAAGGCCAGGAAGCCTTGTGTTGGATTCTATGCTTAGGATGGCTGCTTCAATCTCCTGCAATGATGGAGCTTCGGTGATGCGAGATGTTGATGATTGGTCGGGCGTCGAAATTTAAAGAAGTTGTTCGAAATGTGCCAAGCAACGGTTCAGCTGATCAGTTGGGCCGGTGAATAACTGACCTGTCGCGTCTTTCATTGGCATCCTTGGATTCATCCTCGCTCCACTTAGGTGTCGAGAGATATCGTACTCAGGCAAATTGGCTATCGAATATCATAATTCTGGAAATTTGCAATTAGTTTTGGATTCAAAATTCAAAAGGACTCATTATGAAATAAATTTTCATGGTCAATACAAAACATAACATTTTCTTAAGGCACATTTTTGAAATTGCAATGAAGCATTATAAACGCTGTACACATGAATTAATCCATAGCCCTACCTTATGAATCGCAGAAGTAGTATTTGGAGGTCATAACCATGCCTTATAAATTTCGTATATTTTAAGAAGTGTCCTAATTATTTCATAATGCAGATTTATGAATTCATTATTGCATTTTGCGATATATTAAGCGATTCATAATGCTGCATTATGAGTTCCTAATTAACGTATATTGAAAATTTTCTTGAGTTATAAACATGCGTGATTAATGTCAGATGGTAATCAAAAATTTTTACTATGTCTGAAACTTGATTATGCATATGTACAACATGTGATAGATTATTGTCCGGCTCCTACACACTTGCTTCATCAGCAACGGCGCTCAATGAAGTAGGGTTGTGTGAGGTTGTGCCAGTTTGGTCGTCAGATCCCAACCCGACAACCCTACTTCATTGAGCGCCGTTGCTGATGAAGCAAGTGTGTAGGAGCCGGACAATACTAAATACTCATCCTACTTGGTTGACATGTGTATAAAAATACATTTGAGAGAGTTAGTTCTGAAAATGTATTGCGAGAGATCGGCTGGTACCTGGTGCTGGGAATTTGGTTTCATCAGTACCCGCTAAGCTGCGGAGGGAAAGCACCTGTCATGCGAACTGGGGTCGTGGGATCAAACCCCACCGAAGGGGCGGTTACCCGCCAATACCTTTTCCGAACTAAATCTATCACATGTTGTACATATGCATAATCAAGTTTTCAGACATAGTAATTATTTTCCACACCGGGTGACTTAATACCCGGCATATAGGCAATTAACTTTGAATGTGCCAAAAATTTTTGTTCATTCATATAGTTATGCATACATGACATGTGATTTCATATTTGCGTTTCGGTTGTATTCGAGGGGGTATGAAAAAGTGGGCGATGGAGAACGCGTTTCAAAATATCTTTGAATCTGGAAAAAGGTAATTATTTTATTCGAATTAAACCCGTTCCTTTTCACATATTGGGCCAATTATTATTTTACCGTTGAACACTATATTGTTCACCGTCGACACTTAAGAACACTTCAACTTAATATTTTCTTCACACCCCCTCGATGATGAATTCAACCGCACGACTTGAAAACTTTGCAATAAGTGAGAACATGATTCTCTTGACAGAAGCGCCTTCCTTCCGATTAGGGTAACTAAAATGAGCATGATGTCTTTCATAAAATGCCTTATGATTTCCTTCAAATCAGTTTTGAACAAAATTTCAAAAGGTGTCTCATGAAATTCAATCCATGCAACATACGTCCGCTAATGAAATCTAAAGAGCTGAAGATGGAAAACATGAGAGACTTATGTTTCAAATATTTTCATCAATCTTGTAGATTCATCATTTGTGCCTTATGTATTTCGCATGTTCATTTGCCTGAGTGTAGAGGAGGCGAATATCGCCAGTTGTTGCAGCTGTCTCTTCTTCGTCGGTTAGGAACTCCACCCACGCTCGCTTGTTTCATCTGCAGCAGCGTTTGACTTCCTTCTCTAGATCCGAATATTGTGACTAGACTCGTACTTGGCTGCTCTGGTTCTTGTCCGTTCTATCGCGGCTTTTGCTTTTCTACAATCCTCAATTTTCCGCCAGATTTCATTTGTAATCCATTCTTACGTTGAATGCGCAGCTCACCCAGGTTGTTCTCGCTTATTTCAATAAACTTGATGGCCGTCTGCTCTCCTATGCCGCCACCTTCCGAAACATCCGCTGCCTGAGTTCCAAGTTCTTCAATGAACGGTCTCTGGATTTTGTAGTCGGCGTTTGTTAAATCGCCGTCCGAGTTTCTCCTCCCGTCGCAGAATGCGAGCAATGCGTAATCGGATCTCGCCAATTAGAAGGTAATGGTCAGACACGATGTGGGTCTGTTCAAATATTACGTAACGCAATAGGGGGTGGGGGGTTGATTTTTGTTACGCTTTTGTAACCAGTGGTGTGTTGATCTGTCCAAGATTGTTGAGATTTTCGTGGTTTTTGTATTCGGTTTTTGTTGTATATGCCTTGAAAGTTATTGATCCATTGAAACTTGACCCAATCAACACCCACTGTGCCGACATCAGCAGCATAGGATAGTTCCGCTACTCAACACCAGGTGTACGCAAGGACATGGGAGGCCATGGTGGGTGGTGTAATGGGGACAGCAATAGGGCGAAAATGTGATGAGGGAAAAAGGTAACGGTCAACCCCAATGCCAAGCCTTTTCGCGCGAAAGACCACCATCGCTAAATGGCAATTAGCTTGCAACTTTTGCTAGAAAAAGACGTGAGTCGATTAGCTATCCGGAAAATTAAAACCAAGAAGTCGAAGATCTGTGAAAAAGTGAATTGCGCGACATAGGAGGAAATATCCAGGACCCCTTTTTTTTGGCTAGACCTTAGTGCACCCACATCAGTCTACGTGAACTCGGCCGTGGAGTGTTCTTGGAGCCATTAACCAAGCAGCGGTGGACCGCTTGCGTCCGAAGCTCGACCCTACACGCTCTGGGCCAGATTTGCCATTCTAGCACGTCCTTGGTACAACGGTCCAGAGACCGCTATTTTGTGGGTAGCACCAACGCTGCAGGCACTCCGTGACTGGGTTCGAGGTGACAAGCCAGCATCGAAACCTCGAGGTAGTGTCCCCCGAGACAGTCCAATACGGGCTATAATTGGAGCTACCCAGTAGCGACGGTAGAGGAAGCGGTTGTAGTAGCCGAACGTGAAGGGGCCCCCACCGAAGATTTAGAAAAGTGAGGTAGGAGGTAGATTAAGGAAGTCGGAATACGAAGGAGTAATAAAGGTACCTGTGTGAAATTTTAAGAATCCGGTTTTGGTGTTTAAGTGGAAGTTTCCTGTATTTTCTTGGCCGCGATAATCAAGCGCGTACGCCGACCCTGAGGCTTTTGAATAAGGGGGGTCTCATTAGTGCTGGGCAGGGATCGCCCCATTAGTTACACTTTGTTACGCAAAATATAGGAGGTGGGGGTCCTTCGAAATATTGTTACGCGTAACAAGTTATTTCCAAAGGGAAAATTATTTTTCAAAATTCAAAAAATATTCGTTCTCTTTGAAAAGCATGAAATATACAAAAGATAATAATTCATGGCACCGTCCTTCAAATTCTACTAAAATAAGGATCTTTTTAAAAAAAATGCATTTGTTACGCGTTACGCATAGGGGTGGGGGTGGTTCTGAAAATTGTTACGGATTGTTACGAGGGGGTGGGGGGTTCTTAAAAACAACATTTTTCGCGTTACGTAATATTTGAACAGGCCCTGTCAGCGCTGCGTTTATTCCCGGACATCAAGAAGGTTCCGTCTCGTGGTCGATTTGATTTTCAGTTTGTCCATCATTAGATACCCACACAACTTTGTGCACTAGTCGATGGGGAAAGAGCGATCCTCCAAACACCATTTCGTTGTTGCCATACATAATTCAGCAAACAGCTTGCCGTTTTCACTCATTTATCCAAGACCATGACGTCCCATGTCACGCTCATAGTCTGTGTTGTCGAAACCGATCTTCGGATTGAAGTCGCCCAAGTAGATCTTGATGTCACCTTTGGGAACTTTATCCTGCCGTCGTGGATTCACTGTAGAAATTCTGTAGAAACATTGGATTATTGTGAGGTTCCTTACCCGTGATCTGAATCTGGCAATGATTATTCTCTTAATTGGTTCCCACTTGATGAGCGCCGCCTGTACCCGGGTGCTAAGCAGGAATCCAACTCCTCGGCGCCGGGAGCGATGTTCTCTCAAATACAGGAATACAACAATAGCTGCCCCGACGGTAGTTTATTTTCACCAAATTTTGGCCAACGGACATAACTCAGTCTCATCCGAGCTTCATGCACTTGCTGGCAAGTTGTGCCAGCTTACCTTGCTGAGCTAACGTCAAACCATGCCATGTTCCAATTCGTCTCCTCTGGTTCATTCCAATAGTCGTTGTTGGTTTCTCGGACGGTTTGGGAACAGTAGATTGTTGCCCCAAGGTTCCCTGTCCTCCGGGATGGAGCTGCCATTTTAGGTATAGCTTACGGGCGATAGCATTTCATACTAAGCCGCTGGATGCCAGACAGACGCTGTTGGAACCTCACCTACTTGGTGAACAGATGCTTGATCAGTCAGGTAAAATTTGTTTAAAATCCCACCCAACACACGACTTTCGCTTTGATAGATACTGCCCAAGTAACCACCAAGTAACTTTTTTGGAAATAGCTTTAATGTTTTCAGGGATGACCGCGATTTCTCAGAATCTAACAAAAAGTCTGGCGGTGGAGTTCTAATTGCAATCTACACAAAATTTGATTCAGAAATAATAACTACCAAAAAATACAAGAACTTTGAACACGTCTGGGTGAAATCTAATATTGCAGGAGAAACCCATGTTTTCTCTTCGGTATATTTTCCACCGGACCATGAGCAAACAATTTCTTATGAAAACTGTGGAAGAAATTTTATCGCAACTTCCACCTGAAGTCAAAGTACATATTTATGGAGATTTTGATGGGTTAGGGACAAAAGGTCGAAAGACAAAAGGTCGAAAGACAAAATGTCGAAAGACAAAAGGTCGAAGAGACAAAAGGTCGAAAAGGACAAAAGGTCGAAAGTGACAAAAGGTCGAAAGGACAAAAGGTCGAACGGGACAAAAGGTCGAAAAGACAAAACGTCGAACGGGACAAAAGGTCGAAAGAAAAAAATGTCAATGAGATCAAAAAGACGGAAGGGACAAAAGGTCGAAATAGACAAGAAACTGAAACGGAAAGAATCAATCTCGCAACAGAGTTGGCCTACACAGTTGGCAAAAAATCTGCTCTTTTATTTTTCACTATTATTAACAATTAGATAAAATTCATTCAGTGAGTACAACTAATAGATGGATGTTTGAGTTTTCTAAATGTCACTTCGATTTGTCAAAATGGCGCACACCGCACATCAAATACACTGGCGTGTATTACACGCAGGTGTATTTTTAATGCACGCGTCTGCATGGCTGAGGCGTGCACTATTTTGACAGATCAAAGTAACATTTAGAAAACCTAGACATCAATCTATTATTTGCACTCACTGAATGAATTTCATTTAATTATTAAAAATGGTGAAAAATAAAAGAGCAATATTTTTACAAACTATATAGGACAACTCTGTCTTGTGCAATACAGGTTTTATTTCAACAATCTTTTTTAACTCTAACAGAACTATCTAGATATTCTTAATATTGTTTCATAGTCATTACTCCTTCTTTGAAAATGGCTCATTCTTCAACTTTGATTAATGTGATGAGTGTGGAATTTCTGCTTGAAGTTAAATGCATTTCAATACACAAAACTTGTTATTAGCTTGTTCTTGATCGACCTTTTGACCTTTCGACCTTTTTGTCCTTTTCGACCTTTTGTCCCTTTGGGCCTTTTGTCCTTTTCGACCTTTTGTCCCTTTCGACTTTTTGTCCTTTCGACCTTTTGTCCTTTCGACCTTCTGTCCCTTTCGACGTTTTGTATTTCGACCTTTTGTCTTTCGACGTTTTGTCCTTTCGACCGTTTGTCTTTCGACCTTTTGTCATAGATTTGATTTTGATTAACGCACCGTTGACTTTATTCCGGATTCAGAGAATGAGCAAATCACACTTCCAGTTGTTGGGGAAAATGAAACACTACTGTTTATATTTGATAGAATTGCCAGCTTAGGGCTTTACCAAATCAATCATATTAAGAATCAACAGAACTGCTACCTAGACCTTCTATTAACGAACATACAGGAAGATTTTTGTGTGTCAGAATCATTGAATCCCTTAAGGAAAAACGAAACAACACAGCTATTGAATACTCTCTGTTTGTTCATGATTATCAAAAACCCAGCGACTGTGACTTCGAAGAAGTCCTTGATTACCATAAAGCAAACTATGACAACATAAGACATAAGCTAAGTAGATTAAACTGGAAGCAAATTTTAGAGAATGAAGGGAATATTGAATCTTCCGTTGATGTCTTCTATAACATAATTTTTAATATTATTACCGAAGAGGTTCCAATAAGGAAAACCCAGATCAATCCACCTAGCGTTGGTGGTGCCTTTCTCGCGCATTAAAAAAATAAGAAAAACACACGAGAGAGGTAGAAATAGCACTTTGGGGGATTTTTTTTATTTTTCTATCAATACATATCCATTTGCGGTCATTTGAATGCATTGCTGCAATATTTGAAAAAAAAAAATTTTTTTCGTTTTTGAAATTTTTTTTCCCAAGGGGGGACCCTTGGCAGAAAAACAATGTTTTTTCAATAACTTTTTAACGCAATGACCGATCGTGCCAATTTTTAATAGGAAACAACTAGACCGCAATCCGCGTCGACTGCAACTTGTTGCGAGCAAATCGAATAATGCTTAATACCAAAAAGTGTGTCTCACATTTTCGTACACACACATACATACACACATACAGACATCACCTCAATTCGTCGAGCTGAGTCGATTAATATATAACACTATGGGTCTCCGAGCCTTCTATCAAAAGTTCGGTTTTGGAGTGATCCTATAGCCTTTACGTATACTTTGTATACGAGAAAGGCAAAAAGGTGGAACGGAAATTCGAAATATCCTATTTGGTATAATAGACAGATAAAAAATTTAAGGAATCCCAAACAAAAATTACAAAAAAATTACAAACTAGACAATTCGAATGAAAATTTGGAAAAATATTTAGACATCTGCGATCAAATAAAACTAGCAATTGATGTAGCATTTGAAGAGTATAATACGAAAACAGCAAAACGAAATAAAGTCATTTATTATACTCTTCATGCGATGGATAATGGCAACCAGAGCATAAAATAATCACCTTCACTAAGCAACTTCAGGCCGAATATTGACAAACGTCGCATGACTATTCAAAACATAGAATGACTTACTCAGTTTTCTTCTTCACATATTCATTCATTTGATTGGTACTGAGAATTGTCACTGCGTTTAAAGAAAACATAATTGGCCTTGATTATGTTGACTTTTCGCACTAAAATTGTCCTTCAGTTCAACATCGGGGTCAGATCTATGTGCGTAATTGTTGAAATCATCATTTAAGTGTTTAGTTTTACAGTAATTTATTAGTTAACGAAATCTAAATAAATACTCACTGACTGAAATTTGATCGGAAATTGTCAATGTTCAGCCGAATATGAATATGTACGAAGTGAGGGTGACAAAGAAGGCCGATGGGCTTCACCAAAAATATTCGATTATTTCAAGCTCTGATGGAAACTACGTGGAAGCTCTGTACACTGACTTTAGCAAGGCGTTTGATCGCATTGACAATCCATTATTACTCTTCAAATTGCAAAAACTTGGAATTGAGCCAGGACTCCTTAGATGGCTCGAATCTTACCTCACAGACCGGCAACAAATAATTAAATTTAATAGAAAGAAATCCAATCCCATTCAAGTCACTTCAGGAGTTCCACAAGGCTCCCATCTTGGCCTTCTTTTATTTATATTGTATGTAAATGACATTTCAATCATTCTCAAAAATATAAAGCTTTTAATTTATGCCGATGACATAAAGTTATTTATGGAAATAAAAAATGAAGATGACCATGAATCACGTTGCATGCTTATAAACATGCAAACATTGAAACAGCGTCGAGAGTTTACAACGGTTTCATTTGTTAACGATATAGTATCTCAACGTGTTGACTCAACTGAAATTTTGTCGAAATTAAATTTTTACATACCTTCTCGGCTACTTCGACATAGGACATTATTTTTCACTAACCACCGCCGAACAAATTATGCCAAATTTGGACCTCTTAATCGAATGATGGCTGTTTATAATCAACACTGCGAAGCTATTGACTTAACAATGTCTCGGCATAACATTAAACAATATTTTCAAAAAACAAACATAAGAAATTCAACAATTTAAACTCATAATTACAAACAACTTTAGCAAAAAAAAAATTATTTTAAATGCATTTTTATTGTATTTTATAATCTACTATAGCATTACGAATTAAAAAAAAGATGTATATGTATTTGTACTAGTCTACGTCGGTTGACGAAATAAATAAATAAATATTAATTATCGTATGTAATCAATCACAAATCAGCATATTAAATGCTAATTGCATTAGATTAGTTTCAACGATGCATTTATTCATTAACTGTCAAGCAACGATACACTAAGGACGATAAGTTGGATTGTAGCAACTACCGCGAAATCACATTGCTAAACGTCGCCTACAAGGTACTCTCCCAAATTTTATGCCGCCGACTAACACCAATTGCAAGAGAGTTCGTGGGGCAGTACCAGGCGGGATTTATGGGTGAACGCTCTACCACAGACCAAGTGTTCGCCATACGTCAGATATTGCAGAAATGCCGCGAATACAACGTGCCCACACATCATCTATTTATCGACTTCAAAGCCGCATATGATACAATCGATCGGGACCAGCTATGGCAGCTAATGCACGAAAACGGATTTCCGTATAAACTGATACGGTTGATCAAGGCGACGATGGATCGGGTGATGTGCGTAGTTCGAGTTTCAGGGGCATTCTCGAGTCCCTTCGAAACGCGTATAGGGTTACGGCAAGGTGATGGTCTTTCGTGTCTGCTATTCAACATCGCTTTGGAGGGAGTAATACGAAGGGCAGGGATTGACACGAGTGGTACGATTTTCACGAAGTCCGTCCAGTTATTTGGTTTCGCCGACGACATTGATATCATGGCACGTAACTTTGAGAGGATGGAGGAAGCCTACATCAGACTGAAAAGCGAAGCTAAACGGATTGGACTAGTCATCAACACGTCGAAGACGAAGTACATGATAGGAAGAGGCTCAAGAGAGGTCAATGTAAGCCACCCACCACGAGTTTCTATCGGTGGTGACGAAATCGAGGTGGTTGAAGAATTCGTGTACTTGGGCTCACTGGTGACCGCCGATAACGATACCAGCAGAGAAATTCGAAGGCGCATAGTGGCTGGAAATCGTACGTACTTTGGACTCCGCAAGACGCTTCGATCGAATAGAGTTCGCCGCCGTACCAAGCTGACTATCTACAAAACGCTTATAAGACCGGTAGTTCTCTACGGACACGAGACCTGGACGATGCTCGTGCGTGGAGGACCAACGCGCACTGGGAGTTTTTGAAAGGAAAATGTTGCGTACCATCTATGGTGGAGTGCAGATGGCGGACGGTACGTGGAGGAGGCGAATGAACCACGAGTTGCATCAGCTGTTGGGAGAACCATCCATCGTTCACACCGCGAAAATCGGAAGACTGCGGTGGGCCGGGCACGTAGCCAGAATGCCGGACAGTAATCCGGTGAAAATGGTTCTCGACAATGTTCCGACGGGAACAAGAAGGCGAGGTGCACAGCGGGCAAGGTGGATCGATCAGGTGGAGGACGATTTGCGGACCCTCCGCAGACTGCGTGGTTGGCGAAGTGCAGCCATGGACCGAGCTGAATGGAGAAGACTTTTATGTGCAGCACAGGCCACTCCGGCCTTAGTCTGATAATAAATAAATAAACGATACACTAGTTCAGCATTACGAATGTAGCGATATATTACTTTATGTTTTATTTCAACATGTCAAAGTAATGAAGCATTATTTCGGTCGTAAAAGGGCCTTTTTCCACTTTAAGTCAACTTTAATTATTGTATTATTTGCAAGCAATTTATTAAATAGCTTCATGGTTACTAAAAGCTTGCGAATACTTTTTATAGCTTTTTATAGAATTACAATAGAGCCCACTGTAAAACACCACCACATCCTAGGTAAGCCCCCAGATCGCACCCCCTTACTCTAGCTGATGTCAGGTGGACAACAGTGGCCAGGCTACACTACCAGCTAAGTACGCAACCCTTAGCTGGTGGTCAGTAGTCATCGGAAGACCCGTGGAAGCGTGAGTATTGGGACTTGTGAGTTGTGACCAGAGCTTTGTTTGATGCTCCTTCCCAGATGTCGTCTCACCATTTCGTAGCCCATATGGCCGAACATCTGTAAATTTGTAAATAAGTTGCATGAAAATGAATCTCTCTTGTTTACATAGAATGTTAAGTATTCTACTGGTTGTATGTACATCATGATCATAATAACGCGGTCCATAATATTAAACAACAATTTGGGCCTTTGGCAGCACTGCTCCAAGCAGAACGTACTGAAGCGTGCTGTAAATTTTCATTGGACATACAAACATTCGTGACTACTAAGCTGTGATGCGTCAATGTCCCAGCTGTGGAAAGCGATGCCAGTAAACAGTATATAATAAATCGTCCAAGGTACAAGTGCTTTTAATGGCAGTCATAATCAGTCGCAGATCGCCAGCAGTCAGCGTTGGTAATGATGGTACAAACGATGTCTGGTACAAGTGGTCAGATGCAGGAACATCTGGCGAATGTGTTTTTATGCTATGTAATAAATCAAGTCCATCACTAACGTGCTTTTTCGATGTTTTTGTTTTAATTTTATTGCGTTAACAGTATTGCTTTGCACTTGGCGTCAGAGACATTTAAACGTATTCGAAGAGCTTCAGTTAGTTTCGCGAATACGTTTGCCGAACTAACCCATTTCTAATGAGGAACATTATTGGAATATGTTCTCGATAATACACAAGGTGGGCTCGCTTGACTGTGGATATACAAAAGTAAAGCACAAATCAAGCATCCGAAAGGTATTCAATTTGCAAAAAAGGGATAACCGCGGTGGAGGTTGGTACTCGGATTCTTATGGCTTTTCCGCAAACGGGACCTTTAAGTGATCTTGTTGTGTAGGAGTTATCAGGCCTATCCAGAGAGTCCCTCCAAGACACGTGGATTTCTTTCATTTCGAAACATGTGCTGTGCATATCTAACAAAAAAAATGCAATTAATTGCAATAAGTGAGGTTTAGTCAAAATCTTGCATTGGTCTATCATAAATCAGCACATATCGCAGCAACAATGATGTGAACATAAACAATTTATATTTTGAGGTTTATGCGGAATTTTACGTTGTTTTAATTTACACGGCCCATATCCTCTGCGGAACAACTGACTCCAGTGTGTTACAATATTTATGTATGATAATATTTAAGGGAACTGTTCCGATCTTCATCTCGCTGAACATATATTCATCTCATCGCGAAAAAAATAGATACAGCACCAATTTCGTCGCTTCTTTTTGTCAACATGCGTGCTCACTGCTGAAACAATCACGAAAATAAGAAGCAAATCAAATTGTTTTCCATTGATTTGTTTTTGATGGGATGAATATCGGAGCCATAATTTGTTATCCATGATTGAGCTCCATTGGAAAAAGTGAGAAAAATCCCTTCATACTCAATCCCTCTCAAATTTAACGATTTGCGATTTTTCCACCTCACCCGTAAGATTGCTGTCCAATACATTAAGAAAAACAAACTACCATGCGTTCATCATTATTTTACATGCAATTGAGTCATTTTACACCACCATCCGGGCGTTTGCCCCAGGCCTATTTTTCAAACATTTTTTAAATGCCATAGAAAGTCATGAAAACCTTATTGTTTTGAATAAGAGATCATTGTGAAATGTAGCCGGTTTTGTAAATTTTGCATCTATACGTTGAAATGGTTCGGAATTCTTGGTGAAAACATAGAAAAAGCTTAAGAGGTGCATTTGGACCGTTCTCCCCTACAAGGCTTTTAGCTGGTGCAGTTCGTTTCTGCTAACTGACACGCGCGTTTTCTCTCGAAAGTTTGGAGGCGTTTGCTTCACAGGCGCAGCTTCTGATTCTTAAGTGTCTGCCGGAGTAAACGCAAGGTCTAACGCAATTCACGTGAAGGAATAATTATTATTATCAATGAATTGTCAAACTTCTTTGTCGCGTCTTCTCTGACTTCCTCCATAGGATGACCTCCATAGGATTGTTTAATTGCAATCATGTTACGCACCGGTGGTGAATATTCTTGGTTACTATTACAAACACGGAATAAAAAATCAGGAATAATACGAGGAAAACTATTTATAAATTAATTTATAAATATTTGTTATTTATTTTCAAACGCGCTTCAACTTTTGTAGTACTAGTATGTGCGTATTGTATTTTATGATTATCAGATTAGTTAGACACACATCTGCTTGGTGGCGCTAGCCTATATGCAACAAGTGAGGTGGATATCACGAGATCTATAAGATTTTGTCTTCTACAAAGTTGTTCGGGTAGCCATAATATTTATGATAAATAATAGTTTGGTTTGGAATTCATACGCATAGCGGAGCTAGTGCATAAGAAATCTCGCTTAACTTTTCAAAAGGACCTAAGTAACATTTTTTTCACGAATTAATTTGAATAGCGCAATCAACAGAAAAACATGAAAGCTTTTGATTGCAGTACTCAAATTAATTCATGAAAAAAATGTTACTTAGGTCCTTTTGAAAAGTTAAGCGAGAAATGACCTATTAGGTTAAATATTTCAAAATACGTTAGAGTTAGAAAGTTCTACAAAGTTATCCGGATGGTTGAAACCATTGCCAGTTTAGTTGGAAAGTCAACCACTTGGAGGCGCATGTGTAAAAGAAATTATTTGTTTGATAAGTAATCCCCAAATCGGTAAGATTTTGGAAGTTGCCATTTTCTACAAAGTTGTTGGGATGGTCAAAACCATTGTTATGTAAGCAATCTTAACTTATATTTAAACCGCTTGGTGGCGCTAGTGTTCATTGAATTATTTCTTCGGTAGATTGTCACTTTAAAATCTGAAAGATCCAAAAGTTGTTGCTGGTTTTTACTAAAGTTTTTTTTTTGTCTTTATGAATGCCAGATTTCAAGATATCTAGCCTACAAGGTTATTTCTTATACACTAGCGCCGTCAAGCGGTTGTATTTCGAACTATACTTACTTTCGTCATGATGGTTTTGATCACTCGATCAACTTTGTAGAAGACAGAAAAATCTAAAAATGTCAGATTCCTATCTAACCTATCAGGTAATTTCATATACACTAGCGCCACCAATCAATTGAAATCCAAACTAATCTGACTAATCCACCACAATGGTATTGATGATGAATAATCGAAGAGTTTTTCAGAAGACGACAGATTTTTGATTTATGACTTTACTTTATTTTTCCATGTGATAGTTTGGCAACGGTTGGAGCAAGTCGCCAAACTCGCTATTTACCGAAGGTTGCGTTTACATTTCCCAAACCCGTTTACCAACGACCGGTGCGAATTCGCGTCATGATAGAGGTTGCTATTTTGGCTTTATTTACGCACTGGTGGGGATCGTCTTAGTCTCTGTTCCAGTTTGCGTCAGTGATGGTTGCAGCGCTACACGTGGCTACACTTTTAGCCAGGGTTGTGCTGAATCATTCTCATACGATCATTATTGGGATTATCATTTGATAACTTCTCAGGTGTGAAAAGTAGGCGAGTTGTCTTCGGCGATAACTTTTCAGATTTTTGAATTGATTCATAGTAAACATAAAATTATAATTTTAGTGTAAACCTAATTAATAC
Organism: Armigeres subalbatus; assembly: GCF_024139115.2. Classification (NCBI taxonomy): domain Eukaryota; kingdom Metazoa; phylum Arthropoda; class Insecta; order Diptera; family Culicidae; genus Armigeres; species Armigeres subalbatus. Next base: position 133,551,547 of record NC_085140.1, read on the forward strand.
TAGTTTAATGTCAACAATGAAGTTCAATCGGATGTTTGGAATTGTGTGTTAGTGTTACGTAGGAAAATAAGTTCAAAAGTAGCATTTACCAATGCTTATAATCGAGATACAATTATCGAAAGATTCACACTCTCTAGCGAGTTTCTATCAATTGATAATTTGGAAAGAGAGTGAGAGCTTGAGAGTGTTGTTCATCCTCGATTATTTGAAAATTTGATTTTTATCATCCTTTTCAAATGTTGGTCTAAAAATTATATACTTCACCAGCGTTCGTAATGTTCACTCAACCTGAGGAACACAGGATAAACAATGGAAACAGATTCACCCTGGGCTTGAAATACGCTTGCTTTGGTCTCATCGAACATAAAAGTCGAAAACCTGTACATTTCATACAGGTACGTAGTTCAACGTCACCTTTGCGTACAACGCAATTAGGCTGCATCTTTGAGTTTTTTGAAAATATACCAAGAGCGGAGTTTCACCTAGCATGAAGAATCATTTACAAGGAAATCTCGCTTAACTTTTCAAAAGAACCTAAGTAACATTTTTTTCAAGAATTAATTTGAATGTTGCAATCAACAGACTAATATGAAAGCTTTTGATTGTAGTACTCAAATTAATTCATAAAAAATGTTACTTAGGTCCGTTTGAAAAGTTAAGTGAGAAATCGTTTATGCTAAAAAAATAAAAATCAGGCAAATTTTCTGACTGATCAATCATCCGACGGAGAATTTTGTCCCATTGACCCTTGCGATCAAAGGCGCAGGATTGTCAATCCGGAGATGCCGAGTACGATTCTCGGTGCGGTCTAGAATATTTTTGGGTTGGAAACTTTCTCGACACCCTGGGCATAGTGTATTCATTGTACTTGCCACTCAAGATACATACTTTCAATTATTCACTGAGGAAGTTAAAAAGCAGGCCAAGTTCCAGTTGGAATGCAGACCCATTGAAGAAAAAAAGAGAAGAAGTGTGTCGTGATAGTCTATTTTATTCTACTCATGTGATAATAGCGCTTTTCTGGTTTATTTTTTCTACGTTACACAATAAGATCGTCAATTAAAAAAACTTGACAAAAACATCATTAGCATATTACAGTTTTGACGTACGTTGAATAGCTATAATAGCTACACGCGGTTATTTCCATTTATACATCAGTTCAGCTGCTGTAGTTGATAATCGGTTAACCGACTGGAATGTCTTATCGTTGCTGCCAACAGTTATCATGAATCATGCTTTCATTGGCTTACTTCGTTATCACCGAAGGAACCAGTGAACTCTAATCTATCTAACCGGACGCACCCATTGTAGTTTATAAAGACTCCAAGGGTTTCCGTAATCTTTCGAGTGCCGTTCATTTCAAACTTGAATATCATAATCAAGACAACCAGCATCATCCAGTCTTGCTAGGAATAAATTTACAACCCAGTTGAATGATTCGTGTTTGTTACTCAAGAGTAATTGGTGTTCCGCAAATGGAAGATCCACAACGAGTTATTCATAGCATTTTTTCACAGCAATTGTATGACACTTTACGTAGTCGCAATTCAATATGATATTAATATTTTCAATATATGATTCAATATATATTCAATATGATAATTGATAAACGTTATATAAAGATTTGACCTTAGTCTTTAAACTTAGATAAATGAATAATAGCATATGTGGTCCGTGGTCCGCCGTGCGGCGTAGTTTAATCTTGCAGGTATCACATGACCGCTGGACGGCTGCCATTTCCGAATGATGTTTCTGATCCTATTGATGAGTTGAATCCGGCCTTCCAATCACTTTAGTATACAATGGGTCGTATGAATAAAAAGTAGCAAAACTCAATGCTTGTAGTATCTACTCAAAAATAAAGTCCACAGAGAAAACTACATGTTTGATATGAATAAAGACATTTTCGAACTTATGGCATATGCTACATTCGAACTTAGCCTTTACTACAGTTTACTACCATTCACTACACGGAGAAACGTCAAAACAAAATAGACCCCATGATGACGATGATGATTTTATATATTTTTGGCGGCTAATCAACGAAAGACATGTCTGTTTTGTTTGTTTTCCCTAAATTGGACTTCCATTTTCAAGAACAAAGCCGATTCGCTTCGATTCTGATGAATAATCTTCATTTGAAACATGAGTAGCAACGTCTTGAGCAGACTACAAGAAATCAGTAGTAAACTCTTCTTTTATTCTTACCGAATCAGTTGTTTGTAGTATGTTCGAAATGTGTAGTGTAGTAAAGTCTCTTTTATTCATACGAACATGTTCCACAAGTGACGTTTACTACTGAAAATGTAGTAAATACGAACTTACTACTTTTTATTCATACGACCCAATGGAGCTCAGTAGACCAAAAATACTTTAACAGTATTTGAAAAAAAAAATCGATTGAAATTGTCCACCGTGTACTTTTCTTACGATCTTTGTTCGCTTGAAAGAATTGTAAAATGGGCATCGCAGTACTTCCTGTTTTAATGGCACTTTACACAACTTAACATGTTGGAGTAAAAGTGTATGGGCGACAATTTTCTGAATATTCTAAGGATTTATGCACATAAGGCATTAATGCTCTCATAGAAAAATATTAAAGTATTTAAATTCCCGTTTTTTTAGTGGCCACCAGTTATAATGATACGAAATTCATATCAATATGTGGCAGTTATGCTTAAGGCGTCATTTTACACATCAATATCAGCTATTCTGAATAGTTGGTAAGACTGGTGCTCTGGGCCTCCAGTAGCCTTGCGAGCAAAGGCGTAGGATTATCAATCCGGTTCGATTCTCGGTCCGGTCTAGGATGTTTTCGGGTTGGAAACATTCTCGACTCCCTGGCAGGGTTTGCATTCACTCTTTTGGGATCAATTCCTGGTAGTGATATATTCGAATTCAAGCTATTAGCTACTTTGAACATTTTGTTCACAGTTCTATTCTGTCCACAATCGCATGTTTGTCCCACATGAATAGGGAATCCAGCAAAGATGGGACTGATATGCGATCACAGGCATTATTGTCCTGAAATAGTGCGGATTCGGATTTACATATTCCATGACATGAGTAGAAATAATTATAAGATTCTCAAGTGAATTATAATTTTCTCAAAATGCGTGTAAAAGTTCATGGAGATTTTTTAAGCTTCAAGAGCCTCAAAGATATTAATTGGAGCGGAGCAACCATTGCGTGATTTTTTGACGCGATAATTTTCAGCCACGATTGATCAATGAATCAAATACAGTGGCTGGTTTCCTACCCGCCGCTGCCAGCACCAGGCGCTAACGTATATGTGAAAATAGCCAGCATGAGTTAACCATCCGAAGTTTGTATGGCGAAAGGCATCTAACGCGGGTTTTCTCAACAGTTGGAACTTTCAACGAAAAACTATTTGGTACCAGTTATGTAGGAAAGTGTCCGCTACCATGCCTACCAAATATTTTTTTGATTAAGGTGCTCATTTTCGAGATATTAAACATTAGATGCTTTTCGCCATACTGATTTCCAAAAGTTAACTCCTAGTGTGCCGCTGTAAGCACGCTCAAAGCAGGCGATTCATTGATAACGCTTCTTATTCGTCAATGGATCGTGCCATGAGCAAAAGAAACTTCGACATGAACATTATCAAATAGATTCACACCATGTTTGCAAAAAAAATCTCTTCAGAGCTGGGAAGTTCGTCTCTTACAGTATGGGCAACAAAAGGTTGCCCTCAGAGAGGGGTCCTATCCTCTTAGTTGTAGACGATCTTCTAGGTAGCTTTGAAGAAAAAGGTTTCGAGATTGTAGGCTTTGCTGATGATATTGTCATCATAGTGAGGGGGAAATTTAACAATTTCGTTTTAGAGAGAATGCAATGGGCTCTAAAATTTATCCATTTATGGTGTATTCAGGAAGGGCTTAGCATTAATCCGACAAAAATTGTAATTGTACTTGTACCATTCACTAGGGAGTGGAAATTTAATCTAAAAGCTCTAACGCTTGAAGGACTAGAAATTCAGCTTAGTGAACAGGTCAAATACTTGGGAGCCATTCTGGATTCCAAACTGAACTGGAATGCTTATATTGAGTGTGCGATCGGAAAGACAACCAGTGCCAGTGCCAACATTTGGAAGAAAATGAGGCTTGAGACCAAAAATGATTAATTGGATCTATACTTCCATTATTCGTCCAAAACTGACATATGCTGCTCTTGTATGGTGGCCAAAAACAAAAGAGGTTACTGCACAGAGGAAGCTGACAAAACTGCAAAGGTTAGTGTCCTTAGTGTTGGGAAAAACTCAAAATCTCAAAACTCATTAATGATTCAAATCAATCGTGAGTTGAAACGCATCAACTCAACACCTAAAAACTCATGGCTGAGTTGAATCATCGTAAGTTTTCTTTCGTTCTCCTTCGTTAAATACCGTTAATTGACGTTCGTCGCATAGAACAATGAATAGTCTTGCTTGTGTAAACAATAAATTGCCAGCAAATTGATTTTAAACACTTTTTAGAGAGTTTACGAGGTGAACCGGCCCAGGGCCGAAAACCTCACAAATAAAGATAATAATAATAACTTTTTAGAGAAAAAAAATTTTTTTTGCAAATGAGTAAAATGATGCGTTTTGGCATGAAAAACTCAGGCGTGATGCAAATCTTTTAATTCGCAAACGAGTTTGCTCGTGCGGGAGAGCTCGATGAGTGATTTTTATGAATGATTTTACCAACACTGGTGTCCATTGCGATAACGGGAGCAATGCGTAGCACTCCATCAAAATCGTTAGATGCAATTCTAAATCTGCTACCGTTGCATGAATTTGTGCAGTTAGAAGCGGAAAAGAATATCAAGTCAGGAGACATGAGTATTTCACAAAATTTTCAATATGGGCCATTGGCCATTCATATTCATGAATGGAGACTGGATAAAACCTGTGGAGAACTATGACATTACTTATAACATATAAAACCATCACGTATGGTTTCATATGTCGGAGGTCCCACTGTTCGGGACGGATCCATAAAATTCTATACAGATGGCTCAAAAATTGTAACAAAAAACGGGAGCAGGAATCTTCGGCCCTGGGATAGCGATCTCAGTGGCAATGGGAAACTAACCAACGGTGTTCCAATCGGAGATTTTTGCTATAATGTAATGTTATAATATCTGTGTAGAGAGAAAGTATAGATAGGTATGCAAATATTTGTATTTTCACAGACAGTCAAACGGCACTTAAAGCATTGAGTAGCTTTAAATATAAGTCAAAACTTGTCTGGGAATGCATTCTTTCATTACGAAAGGTGTGCCAAGAGAACTCGTAAATCTTTACTGGGTTCCAGGACACTGTGGAGGTAATGAAAAGGCAGACGAGCTTGCGAAACGAGGTTCAAACACACAGTTTATTGGCCCAGAACCTTTCTGCGGTATATCATACTGTACCATTAAAATGGAATTGAAATGCTGGAAAGCACACAAGACCAACTGGTTGGTTGCCGAAAAGTGTGCTAAGTTAAAGAGATTAATAATTCCCATTGTTTCAGTAACCGAAAAGCTCTTGGAGCTCAGCAAGAGAGCTCTTTGCACCTTTACTGGCCCAATAACCGGGCACTGCCAGAGCGGATATCATTTGAAAAATATTGGCCGGATTCAGAATGATATCTGTCGTTTCTGTAACATGGAACGTGGAATCTCGAAACATCTGATTTGCAGTTGTGATGCATTGCACAAGATTAGATCTAAATTTCTTTTATTAACTCAATTGTGCCGGACAGGGAAAAGACGCGTCTTAGGTTGTTTACTTGGCAAATGGTGATCAACCTACAAGATGCGAATTGTTAATAGTAAGCAGGGGTATACCACAAAAAATCAACTCAATGGACTCAGGGGTTATATGCCCCAACAACAACAACAAAAAAACATCTGTCAGTAATTGAATCAGTAATCAGGATGTTGATTCAGAATTTTCTTCAGAAGGTACTATATCTTTCACAAGATTTTTCAGTTTACTTCAGAATTCTCTCTAGAATTAGAAAAAAAAACAATGCCCAAACAATTTCGTAGAGCTCTTTCGATTGTTTTTAGAGTTCATCAACGAATTTTAGAAACCCTAAACTTTTCCCAAAAGTGTGTCTACATTGTATTAAAATTCCGCCAGGAAATCCTCAAGCATTTTACCATTGGTTTAGTAATAATTAGAGTCGATGTAGCTCCACTCTTCCTATGCTATGTTAATTCTTCACTATCTACCGGAACCTTTACAAACTCCTTCTATTTTTTGTAGATTTTTTCCGTGGGGTCATATTTTCATTTAAACCGAAGACTACAATCTACAATAAACAACTGACTTCTGACTTCAGTTTGAAATACTATTCTGTGTTTACTGTAATGGATTTATGTGAACTTGTAAGAATTTGCTGGTAGTTGATAAACGCCAATGAGATTGAGTAAGAATTCTTACCACGTAAATATACCTGAGAGCCCCCATTAAGATTACTCGGCATCCATGATAATACTTGCAAGAATTACTTTCGAAATTCGACAAATTCTTAATATTTTGCTTCTAAAGTTATCAAGTGTCCAGTATCTCAAGAACATGCAGAGATTTCCATATACTACTAATAATAAGGCTTTAATAGGAATTCTTTTTAATTTTCAGAACGCATTGTGAACTCTTTAAATTACTCACTAGCAGTGTTAGGAGAATTTCAAAAAATGAAGTGAAAATGAAATGAAACTCATGTGGTTGTCCAAGATTTTGTGACAGTGTATATGGTATACAAAAAAGCGTGACAAAGGGGGAAGGGGGGTTTGAAATCTCAAAAAGTAGTGGACGTCATTTTTGAATCACCCATTTGAATCAATTCCTGTCCTGTCCAGCAAATTTCCTGCTGCGCCACGACTACGAAGTTGCGGGGAAGTAGTTCGTCATAGACCTGGCGTAACCTGCGTAACCTTATTCGTCGCCTAGGTCTTGTATCGATTGTATCGAGTCGTACTGTCTCTTGTGGCGTTCGTAATTTTTGGTTTTACTGGCGGCTTATTGGGCCTTCTGTCTCGCCGGAGGATCGTCGTATTTGGTCTGTTTAGTGTCTCAACCAACACTATGATTTAGACTAGTTCGCTTTGAGCGGCACATAGTCGCTTTTGCGGAGCCTTCTTGCGGATACATGCAGTTTTTGCCTTTCCCGTACAACAAAGTTGTGCCGAAAGGCTATTTCACTCCGAGATCGAACTTTTTATAGAAGGCCCGGAGACCCATAGTGTTATATACCAATCGACTCTGCTCAACGAACTGAGCACATGTCTGTCTATCCTTGTGTATGTATGTGTGTGCACAAAAGCTAAGAAAAACATTAGACAACTTTTCATATAGTAATCCTTATCCGATTTTCTCGCAACAAGTTTTATTCGACAGAGGACAAAGCGTAGTTGATCACTATTGAATTTGATAACGATCGACCGTTGCGTTTAAAAGTTATAAAGAAAATGGTACATCGAACCGAGCCATATTAGCGCCATATAAGGTCTATGACTAAATGCGAGAAAGGCAGTATCACTACTCGGTGAATTAAATTGGTTTTTTTTATATAAGTTTAACAGAGGCCACTGTCAAATCTCACCACATATCAGGCAAGCCTCACACCTCGCAGTCAGCGTGACGGGCCCACGTTCGTCCATCAAGACGCTCCCATGCTTATCCCTGCGCATCTAGGCTCGTGGCAAGAAGCCTTTGACGAATAAGTTGAGCATCTGATAGTACTTGCGTGTTTTTCGAGAACCGTATAGTACAGCTGTTCCATCTCCTAGCACTCCGCGTCGTTTCTTCTCCTGAAAAAGTCGGGGGTCGGTTGAGGATAAGTGCCCGTTGAGTGACACTTTTTTCCGCGATTATTCCGTAAAAAACCCTGGGTGTCACCGTCTATAAAGTTCCACGTTCTTCCGGGTCCCTTGCTGCCGCCCGAATTGCGTCCTTCTCCTTCCAAATCTGTATGGACTGTTCGTCAAACCACTCGTTCCGTCGACTTCGTCCCACATACTGCAGCAGTCCTCTAGAGCAGTTTTGTGCTCATCCTCTTCCGACAACGTTGCCTCGAGGAGTCGCTGCACGTATGCATTGACAACGTCAGCTTGCTTTAGTCGCTCTAGGTCGTATCGAGGAGGCCATCGTCGGTATTGAATGTTGTTTATGATGGAGAGTTTTAGGCGCAGTTTAACCACTGACAAATAGTAGTAACATTGATGAAATTCCCGTCGTCCATGCGTTCAACGATCTTTTTGAACTCGAATCTATTCTATGCACGCGAGATGCTGATAAAGTAACTGAGCAGTGGTTTGTTCAGGAAATTGCTCTAGCTGGTACATCTGTTTGTCTGTAGCTCAGTCATCAGTAGATAGTGGTAAGAGTCGATGTTGGCGCAACGATAGGTCCTGAACATCTCACTCAGATGTTGGAAAAGTTTCGTCCATCATTCAGAACGTGAACAATTCGTAATTATCTTTCCAGTGGTATATTTGCATATCCTCCGAGGCGGCCATAATGAACGTCTCGGTAGACGTATTGCTCAGTTTTAAGACATCGCAGATAGGCCAAGGTCTGGGGATGCGTCGACAATAACAGAGTAAAAATTATATGCCTGGTGCACTTTATATGGGGCCGTACATTATTCTTGTGAAGCAGTGAAATTCCCCTAAATATTGCAGATTTGATTCTGAGACATTTTTATAAGATACTATTCATTCAAATATTATTTCAACTTTCCACCATTTGACTTCCATAGTCGTCTCACGTAAGAAAAGAAATTCGAAGCGTTCAATTAATTGTTCTATCTACATTCTTGAAAAACATCTCTATCATTATTTTATTTCTGCTTTCTTTATAGAAACACACGATGGTGCACAGTGGTGCGTGTATATCGCACTATCTGCTGCGACCACCACCGTCATCGTCAGCAACATCACAGCTGTATTCAACCGCCATCGTAGCCAGTAGCTGTCGCCGCCGGAAAACTGTCGTCTTTCGAGAGGCAACTATCACACCAACACCTCAGCTCAAAATCAGACGATCGTCAATTCAAGCAGCATCTGCCACACGAGAACAAAATCTAGGATCATTTGATCTGCCTCTACGAAAGCAACCGAAAGAGGTCCTATTGTCTACATTTGAGAGGGTCTCAAAACGATAGCAAAGCTACAGCAACTTGATTATTCGGGTTCACGTTGATTCCTGTCACCAAGGATTGCCCTGTGAGACTGTGATAGGGCCGGATCTCGGAGCGCGCATACTAACAAAAAACTAGCACATAGATTCGTGGTTCAGGAAAGGACTGAAGAGATTAGTAGTTTTAGGAGGAATCGTAGAATTTAAGGCAAACATTAGTAAAAGATAACCTAAGGGGCTATCTGATTCGGCATAAGCAATGTATTCCGAAACAATATCGGAATTGGACACGATAGCCAATGTGATCGGTCTGCGCGGCGTAGGAACAAGTACGTTAACCAAGTTTGTCGATATGTGGTACCACGTCTTCCTGTGGGCATTATTTTCATCGATTGTTATCCATACTGGTGCAGCGGTAATAGCATTCGTTACGCTGCGCAAGCACAAGTTCGGACGATTTTTCTCAATTTTCATCCTAGTAATGGGTGTTGTATCTCCGGTTGCCGGAGGCTTTCGTCAGTAGTGCCACCATTGCCTTTGTACATAGAGCCTCGAATTTACCGATGTCGCCAATTCTGGCGATGGTGTATGGCGTTGGTCAGACCCTACTGTCTGCTTGTATCGGGTTCACGCGTCTGTTGGCAACACTGTAATTGCCATTGGAGCTCCGCACCCTATGCTCAACTATGGTGGAAAGCATCACATTCAAATACAAATACATCCATACATGTAACGTGAACACATCTAAATTATTGTACTAGAGGAAATTCTAAATAGATCAAAAACACGTTAGCCATTTTACGATAGTTCAGTTTTTATCAAAATGCGCAAGAGAAGAAGAAAAAAAATCGAAAGGAATGAGAATCCTTTGGGATAACAATGCAAGGGCCATACAACACGAAGTGACGTGAGACATATAGCAGACGATTAAATATTTCAAGAAAACATATTGTTTTATGACAATGATGAAGCGACAGCTTTTCTGCTACGATGAGAAAAACAAGAAAACAAAGGAAAGACTAAATGGAATAAGGAAGACGGAGAAAAGAATGCAGAATGATTATTATACATAGTCAAAAAACAAAAAAAAAAAGAAATAGTGATATATACCTTAACAAATAATTGAACCTAATTAGTAGAAAAACTAAATGGAAAAAGAGCAAACCTAGTTAAAGCAAATCAAACGCCACTGAAGCAAACCTTAAATGTGCTATTTACCGACCATTATCATCATTATCACACATACAACTATCGAACATTATGCTTTGGATACATCACCTCGTTTGTGTTCTAACTTTCCCATTTTTATAAAGGACGCTGCTATATTGCTTCACAGGTCCTGCATATCTCTGTAATGTAGAATGGGTAAAATATCATGTTGACATGAACTTATTTATTTGTCATTTTACTGCTTTACTTCCACTTTCTATCTCTCTTTTGAGGTCACACAACCTCTCAACTATGTAATAGTCGTTATACATATATCCATAGGTTTGCCTTTTTTCTTGCAACTTGAATCCGGCTGTCCTCTCGACATTCTTTGTAGAAATGTAGACTAGTCTAGTAAAGAGTAAAATATTTTGAATATGTTCCAAAATTTTAGGTTTGTCTCTGCATATTTATTAGTAGGTAGGGAGGGCTTGTATGTATATTTTTGTTTATTTTATTATCGGCGAGGAAAAAATGGAGAGGGAGTGTCACAGTAAATCCAATAAAATACTAATAATTGTTAAGCAAAACAGTGGGAAATCAGTAATCGATACTTGGGGCGTGGTTTAAAAAACGAGCAATTGATTCATTCGGAAGGGAGTATAATTCAGAAAGGGGTAGCATATGGGACATTGTGTTTAAGCTTCCCAGGAGTATGGAAAACACAATTTCTGTCAGATGCTCGTCTTCTGCATAAAGAGATAAAATGGATCCGGTTTTAATCATACATATTAAATAAATAAAAGTCAATGAACCGATAGTAAAACATAGGTATCATCTGGTTAATATTTTCTGAAACAAATATTCCCTGATGTCTAAAAGCGATAGATTAAACGCATGTGGTAAGGCATGTGGTCGTGGTTCTGCAAAACCGCACTAAGTGTCTTTGACTTGTGATATATTGTTCATATGAGGAAATCAAAAATCAATTCAAACATTAATTCAAACGTTAATTTGTTGTAGGGTAGGAAGTCAGTGCTCAACGACGGATCAAATGTTTACCCTGAGACAAATCCTTGATAAATTCCGGGAGTACAACTTGCAGACACATCATCTGTTTAGATTTCAAGGCGGCGTACGATTTAGTGAAACGGAATGAATTATGGAAAATTATGCTTAAACATTGTTTACCGGCGAAACTGATACGGCTGATTCGTATAACGTTGACGAATCAAAATCAAGTGTAAGGGCTGTGATGGATTAAAGCAGGGTGATGCACTCTCGAATCTACTGTTCAATATAGCGCTCGAAGGAGCCATTAGGAGAGCTGGTGTGCAAAGAACCGGTACCATTATCACAAGATCGCACATGCTCCTGGGATTTGCGAACGATATCGATATTATTGATTGATTGATCTCCGTGCCGTGGAAGAGGCTTTTGTGCCTTTTAAAAGGGAGACAGCGAGGATTGGTCTCTAAAGTGTCTAAAGTGTTAGAAGAACTTGTATATCTTGGAACATTAGTGACGTGCGATAATGATGTTACCCGCAAGATAAAAAGTCGTATTGCAGCTGCAAATAGGGCTTATTACAGACTTCGTAACCAGGTTAAGTCCTGTAGTCTGCAAACGGAGACAAAATTCACGCTGTATACTACTCTGATTCTTCCGGTGGCTTTATACGTTTGAGCGTAAGGTGCTGCGGACAATACTTGGCAGTAAACAGGAGAACAGTATCTGACGGCGTCGCTTGAATCACGAGTTGTATCAGGTGTATAAAGGGCTGGATATTATTAAGCTTATACAACATGGCAGACTACGGTGGGCTGGACGCGTAGGCATATGTTCGTATGCCGGAAGAACGTCAAGCGAAGATAATATTTAGTAGAGAGCCCGGAAGAGGCCGCAGGCTTCGTGGAAGGCCGCGTACACGATGGCTTTTTGCAGTTGAAGAGGACCTGAGGGTGCCCAATGTTCAGGGCGACTAGAAGCGATTGGCCCAGGATCGAGTCCAGTGGAGAAGGATACTCCATTCGGCGTAGGTTCATCGAAGAGCTGTAGCCCATCAAGTATCAAGTAGGGAGTTAGCGCTAGTAATGGATACCTTAACGACTGAAATTTACTTCAATCGCTCCGCTAGAGCGAGCCTCTTGATAAATAATAAGTGATGAACTCTATAATTTTTGAAAAATCACTATAATAAAGAAATAAAAAAAAATAAAAAAAAACTTGATAAATAACTAACTACAATTATTGTAGTTCTGCTGTACCAGAGGACAAACAACAAGTATCAGCAACGTATTTCGTACATAAAACTAGCCAAAACATTCATTTTTACTATTAAAGCACGAATTTTAAAATGATGTATAGCTGTTGGGCTTATTCTACGAGTGGAGTGAGTGAGAGTGAGAAGAGTCGTATAGTCCCATTTGAATAACATGGTCACCTCACGTGAGAATTGCTAAAATCGACTCACCTCACGTCACTCGACTCGTAGAATAAGCCCAAGTATGCCTATTATAACTGTTGGGCAAAATCGAACAGTATCTGAGTTAATAAAAAACGAGAATTCACTAAGAGCGTATTTATTATGATCTGTACTTCGTGCTTGTACAAAGTCGCGAATGAATAAAAAGGAAACGGAAATACATTTATAAAGGCGAAAAGGGTATACACGGTTGATTTCTCTCGCAGCGTCAAGTGATGTTGTCGTTTATCAAGGGACGTACTCTTTTGGCAGGTGGTGTAATCTAACATTCCTCCTCATCAAATACCGGTAGATAGTCCAAGTAAACCGGATAGCTGTCTAAGTTTAGATGTTCCTAACGGTTTTGTTAACAGGTCAGCCGCCATTGTTTGCGTGGGACAATACTCCAGCCGGATAACGTTTTGGTCGCACAGCTCACGTATGTACATATCTCTCCTTCGTCTCTATGTGCTTCGAGCGACGGTTAATTCTATCAGACTGTACGAATTGTATGCATCCTTGGTTGTCCTCCATAATGCATGTCGGTTCGTTCGGAGTTTCACCCATATCGCTAAACAATCTTCACAACCATATCACTTCTTGGACTGCTTCTCCTAATGCCACGTACACGGATTCCATTGAACTAAGCGTTACACAATGTTGGAGTCTGCTTCCCCAAGAAATGGCTCCCCCACCATAAGCTAGCCACTTGCCTGCACAAACTGATAGTCAGGGTCTGTCTCAATTGGATAATTAAACTGAAATTAAACTTAAAAGTGACATTTCAATAATTATCAAATAACCCTGCTCACAGAGCAAGATTACTTTTGACAGATATCGAATCATTTTCCATCGATGTCCTATTGGAATTGCTGGGTAGCACCAGCCATTATTATAACGGGGTGATTTTTTAATTTTCGAACTGTCACTTTTAAGTTTAATTCTCCAAATGAGACAGACCCTTCAGAATCTGGGAAACTGAACAGCTACCGGAGAAGTGGAAGGAAGGGGTTATATGCCCCATCTACAAGAAAGGTGACAAGCTGGAGTGTGAGAACTTTCGAGCGATCACCATCCTTAATGCCGCCTACAAAGTGATATCCCAGATCATCTTCCGACGTCTGTAACCATTACAGAATGAGTTCGTGGGAAGTTATCAAGCCGGCTTCGTTGACGGCCGCTCGACAACGGATCAGATCTTTACTGTACGGCAAATCCTTCAAAAATGCCGTGAATACCAGGTCCCAACGCACCATCTGTTCGTTGATTTCAAGGTGGCATACGACAGTATAGACCGCGTAGAGCTATGGAAAATTATGGACGAGAACAGCTTCTCTGGGAAGCTTACCAGACTGATTAAAGCAACGGTGGATGGTGTGGAAAACTGTGTGAAGATTTCGGGCGAACACTCCAGTTGTTCGAATCGCGCCGGGGACTAAGACAAGGTGACGGACTTTCGTGCCTGTTGTTCAACATTGCGCTAGAAGGTGTCCTGCGAGGAGCCGGGTGTAACAGCTGGGGTACGATTTTCAGCAGATCCAGTCAATTTATTTGTTTCGCGGATGGCATGGACATTGTCGGTCGAACATTTTCAAAGGTGGCAGAACTGTACGTACACCCGCCTGAAACGTGAAGCAACACTGGTTGTGAATGCATCAAAGACAAAGTACATGCTTGTGGGCGGAACCGAGCGCGACAAGGCCCGCCTGGGAAGCAGTGTTACGATAGACGGGGATACCTTCGAGGTGGTCGAGGAATTTGTCTACCTTGGATCCTTGGTAACGGCTGATAACAATGTTAGTCGTGAAATACGATGGAGTATCATTTGTGGAAGTCGGGCCTACTACGGAATCCAGAAGAAACTCCGGTCAAAAAAGATTCGCCACCGCACCAAATGTGTCATGTACAAGACGCTAAAAAGACCGGTTGTACTCTATGAACATGAAACATGGACAATGCTCGAGGAGGACTTGCAAGCACTTGGAGTTTTCGAGAGATGGGTGCTTAGGACCATCTTTGGCGGCGAAGAATGAACCGCGAGCTTGCCCAGCTTTACGGCGAACCCAGTACATATCAAGAAGGTAGCTAAAGCCGGAAGGGTATGATGGGCATATGCGTAACTAGAGTCTCGGTCTAGGGGGGGCATGGCACCAGCTGGTGGGATGTAATTTTCAAAGGCGATTTAAAGCACTGTGCGCATGGATTGCAATAGAAATTGTTTGACTAAGTTTATCGCTCATTCGTCCTAGAACTAACATAAAAAAAATCGCGAATAATACAATTGATTTCCAATGATGCTGTGATTGCTTCAAAACGCTGTGTCAACTTGGCTTCTCCATGTTATGTAAGCCTCTCGGCTGCTCAGAAGGCATTGAGTGTGGGAAATTGTCGAACACTGGGTCGTTTAATTGTATAGCACCATTTTACCCATTGCCCCACTCTTCACTTACCTTAAGTAGGAGCAATAAAAGTTGAAAAACTTGCGGAGAAGTGTCAGCCACCCGGTTCTATCGACCAAGGTGGACCAATATCGAGGTAACGGAGTCTTATCCAGGTGAACTACTAAGACCAAGGCTTGAATACCATTCAGGTACGGAACGGAACAATACCATGCATATGCAATGAAGGAGTGCTGCTCATAAATCACCTGACTCAATACTTTGTCTTAACATTATGATTTTATTCGCCCCTTGGGCATATTATATGGAGAGAGAGAAATGGTGTACTTACGCTTTTACGGGTGTTGTCAGGCAGCGATGGTCTCGTGGGCTACCATTGGGTCGGTGGCGATGGATGACCTCCAGCGGTATGCGAGGATTTCGTGAGCCTGATTGCTTCGGATCGTCTTGGAAGTTCGTAGATGGCTGGGCGGTGGAGAGTGTGCGACGTGGTGAGCACCGGCGGCGGGTTCTAGAGATGGCCAGACGGTTTACAGTTGGATACCCGCGTGCTGGGGGGGGGACCGTATTCGCCACTCGTTCTGTAGGCCTGTGTCCCAAATGGAGCGATGGCGATTGCTGAAGGTCGAGAGTTATTCGTCGTCGGTCGAAAGCTGATTTCCGGCGACCAGGCAGGCAAGATGGCGGTTTCTGATGGCTGTGGCCAATCGATGTCAGTCGAAAGATGATCGCTGGCGACCAGGCATGCGAGATGGCGGTTTCAGGTGGCTGCGGCCAATCGATGTCGGCTGGAAGATGCTTGCCGGCGACCAGGCAAGCGAGATGGCGGTTTCAGTTGGCTGCGGCCAATCGATGTCGGTCGGAAGATGATTGCCGGCGACCAGCCAAGCGCAATGGCGACTTGCACAGGATAGCGTTCCCAGGGGGCGCGATGGCGGCTCGGACGGTGATTGATTCCGTTCCCTGATGTACTTTGCCTCACCGAAAACTGACACAAGCCACGCCAACTAGTTTCTTCCAGTTTTGGGATCGCGAACTAGTTTCTGGATGGCACTGCGGAATAGAATGTCCTCCGGGGTCACACCCGTGGGCACAAAAAGAAAAGAAAAGGCCCGGAAGCAGAATCGGGCCTGCCCCGTAGCAATTAGCACACCATATTATCACTCTCTCTAGCGCATTTAACACCACTCTCCCATATCAATTAAGCACATTGTACAATATGATTTACCTTTTCTTCTATACAAATTAACACCTATTGAAGGTGAGCTGGCTTCTAAAGAGATGCTATTATCTTTTTCACTAGTAACAAAAGATACAATTTTTACAATTAGCTTTAGAATTACACCGTACTATCACTTGTAACTAACCGTACTATTAGCTTTTAAGTCTCTCACAGGAACTTTTTAGCATCTGTTTTTTTGTTTAGCACTAATTCACTTCATATGCATGCAAGTTTTCTTAAGTTTTATCCTTTTAACAAAGTTTTTAATGATCACAGCGGCGCGCACTACAACTGCCTTCGTAGTTCGACAGAAAAGAAACCACGACTCCCTCTCGACGGTCTATTTACCTGAGTTTTTTTTAATCTTTCTTTTGGTCTTATTTCGTTTTCTCTTCTATGCCTCTTACGAAAAACTGATTTTTCAAATCTTCGTAAATGTTGGCAGCACTTCCGCGCAGGAAGTATTGATTAGGTCAACACCGTTACGGGTGGTTGTCCAGACTCAAACCGCAGAAAGTACAGTGTGGGTGGGGATGAATGAAACAAGGACTATGCCTTTCACGATAATGCCGAATCTTTTTATTTCGGACAGCTGGGATCGCCACCAGTAAGGCTGTCCTACTACTTTCATTAGGGACGGACTGGGCGTTTGGTTCTTACTGGCGTGGGGGACGAGACATGGGGATGCTTGTGGAGGAGCCAACAAGCTACAAAATTGGGACCAACGGTTACAGTTACTAAATGTGGATAAGTGTGTAATCTAAGATTCAAGAATCTTCTTCGAATTATCTATAAATGTAATTCGATATGAGTATATTTCTGAAAGTTTTCAATCATTTCCATGATTACTTAATGCATAAAGATCTCGATTTTTTTGAAACTCTTTAGATGTGGAATAAATTCCACGAAATTTTGTCATAATCAATATAAGAATTCATTCAATTCCAAAATGTATGCTATGTGCTGAAATAGTTAAGTACCGATGAACACAAATTTGGAATCCTAAAGTGTTTTTTTATGAGTCATAAATTCCATGAGTCATAAATTAAATTCCAGAATAACATAGGGTTTTTGTAGTTACTGACGTTAGGAAGAGGCTTTATTATGGTTTTCTGAATAGGTGAGAGATTTCTCTGCAAAAACCAAAGAGACTTGAGAAGCAACCAAATCGATCTGAATTGTGCTGCAAAAGAAATGTTTTCTGATACGAATTGGTTTCTAAATCTATTTTTTTTATCCTGAAAAACAAATTCTAACTGAAGCAGGCACAAAAGAGTTTTCCGATGATCCTTATGAAATCGCCAAAAAATTAAATGGAACAAGATTTTTGGGGATTATAAAAATATTTCTTTAATGCAATCTCTGTTGTGAGTACGAAGGTTGCCTAAGTTTTATCCTATTACTTTCAATGGAATGTGTTGTTGATTTTTCTGTCATTGTAACAAAGATTCTTAAGTTTTATAATTTTATATCTTTCTGTGCCAGAATTATATAGCGAGAGCAAAAAGCCATAGCTCCATAGGAATTTGATCAACTGTTTTGCGGCATACCTTGCGATTAACTCGAAGATTTTCGAAAGAATGGTCGTTCGAAATTTCATTGACCGGATTTGTGTACATGTGCTCATTTTGATGTAGTTGCTTCAGTCTTTTTTGAAGCGGATGGTAGTTTAATAGAACAGAAATATTTATATCTTAATACAATTATGTTTTTATGTTTCTGCGACCAGGATACTAGTCAAACAAATGCAGAACAAATTTATTATTTTAAGCTAGCAACTGAATTAGAAGCGGCATTGATTTCGGCTTAAAAATCGAGAAAATGTTCCCGGGGGTCCAACTTAAATATTTCGATGCTTTGCTGAACAAATGGTCATAGATGTGGTAACGCAACAAAAAATATGTTTATAGAATTCATAATCAAAATTAAGAAATATGTACACCCAAAAAAATCTGCACGTTGTTTCCACCTGAAAAAGTACGTAGATTTTTTTCCACCTGAAATTCACGTAACCTTTACCTGATTTGTCGATAGAATTTGTATTCTACGTGAAAATCAGGTAAGTTCTACCAGAGTTTTGGATAGAATTCACCGGACACGTAAGTTTCACCTGAATTTTCTGAAGCATTTGCAGTTACGTGTGCACGTAAAATGTACCTGAAAATTCAGGTGGAAACAACGTTTAGATTATTTGGAGTGTAGGAAATATGTAAATGAAATAAAAACTGACTAAGTTGGAATTATTTTTCAAAATTTTCTGGGGGGGAGGGGCACAAGTAGGTCTGGAGGGGGCCAGAGACTGAGTGATTTGAAACGGGTGTGTGGGGCGCAGCCGAGGATGCAGAGATGTGGCCTCGAATCGTGTATTATGGCGTCAAATTGTTGATTCATTGTGATCTGTTTAGATCGTTTAGATGTAAACTAAATAAATGAAATGAAATATTTATATTCGGTTAGTTAGGGAACGTCCACAAATTACGTAACGCTTAGAGGGGGGAGGGGGGTCCAGTGAAGTGTGACAACCCATACAAAAACTTTAGACGCTTCATACAAAAAGTGTGACAAAGGGGGGAGGGGGGGTTGAAAATTCCCATTTTTTGCGTTACGTAATTAATGGATCTTCCCTTATAGTTACTGCAAATAAATTCTTTTTCGAGGCTCTTTCCAGTTTTCCGCGAGCGGTAATGGCCGCCAGCTTGCTTGCGGGTTGGTCTCTGATTTGACATTTCTGGAAGTCAACTGCACCCACTGCTCCTAGCATTCTGACCAATGTGGCAGAGCATTCTGACAAGCCGGTAGTCAAAGGCTTCCCCTACCTATCTGTGGTGATGGTTTGCGTAGGAGTACCATCAGATTGGACAAATCGACGTTTGAATCTTTGTTTTCAAAAACACATACGTCCTTTTGAATAAGTACCCGAGAAATGGTCTTTTCACGTATATTGGTTACTGGTACTGTAATTTTCCCAACGATATTTATTTGTATCATGTTAAATATATTTACGCGGAGGAAGCGATTTTTATAGATCTAGGCGTCGTTTTTTTATGCAACGTACACACCAGTCAAGCAGTTTGACGAACATTGACTCCGCCCCCAAGAAAACGGTTCGGTTGCTGCTTTGTTTGAACGTGTGTGAAATTGTTCGAACAACCATTTGACAGTTGGCGGCTCGGTTGGAAAAAATTAAAACGGTTTGATTTTGGTTTGAGTAGTCGGGGGTGGAGTCAATGTTCGCCGAACATGTTTGAGCATTTGTAGTGAAGTTGCACAAACTCCCATATATTTTTTGATAGTTGGTGCTCAAGTTGATGCTTCTGTCGTTCGTGTGTGATATTGTTGGTCGAATAAATTGATTGTTCGTGTCGCTGTTGGTGAAACTTGATGGATGTTTGAATAAACGAGAGGTGGAGTCAATGTTGGTCAAACTGCTTGACCGTGTGTACGTTCCATTAGATGTAATGGAACGTACACCGATCAAGCAATTTGTTCAACAACATGTCAAACTCTTGACTCACCCCGACAACTCAAACCAAAATTAAACCGTTGCATAATGGAACGTACACACGGTCAAGCAGTTTGACCAACATTGACTCCACCTCTCGTTTAATCAAACATCCATCAAGTTTTACCAACAGCGACACGAACAATCAATTTATTCGACCAACACTATCACACACGAACGACCGAAGCGCCAACTTGAGCACCAACCACCAAAAAATATATGGGGGTTTGTGCAACTTCACTACAAATGCTCAAACATATTCGACGAACCTTGACTCCGCCCCCGACAACTCAAACCAAAATCAAACCGTTTTAATTTTTTCCAACCGAGCCGCCAACTGTCAAATGGTTGTTCGAACAACTTCACACACGTTCAAACAAAGCAGCAACCGAAGCGTTTTCTTGGGGGCGGAGTCAATGTTCGTCAAACTGCTTGACTGGTGTGTACGTTGCGTAAAACAGATGGGCTGAAATAAAAAACGTACACAAGTTCCATTATTTTCAATGTAGAAGTCAATATAAAATCTACTGTGAATTTTGAGCAGATTGGTATCGTGTCCGGAGAAAGTTAAATCAGATTAAATGCTTACCAAAAAAAAATTATTTTTCTATTGATTTTGCTTTCTCACGTTTTTTTTTGCTTCAACAGAAATGGAACACGCCGCTAGAAGTTCTGCGTTTGACAGATGGGTATGCTGAAACTCGGTAAAGTTTCGAATTACCGATCGCTATGGCAATCTCGATTGCCGATTTTCAGTGAACCTGGGAAACGTCATATTTATTAACGAGATATCAGTAAAATAAGCCTCAACGATCATGTTCGTCAATTTATTTTACCGAGAAAAAAACGTCGATTAAGTGTGAGAAAGCGCGGTGGTACATTTCCTGAAGGGTACGCTGCGTGCAATTTTGATAAAATCATGCAATATCTCAAGCATGCCACATCGTTATATTCGCGAAGTCGAAGCAAAATTCTTCACACAAACAATGACAGTTCTTTATGGGTTTTTACAGTAGAGCAACAGAGAGGAGGAGATGGCGGCCATGTTTCACTCAAACTCTGAGTACTCTGACAGATAGCAATGGGGTTTCCCATAGGAGGGAAGAGCAGAATTTGCTTCGACTTCGCGAATTGCATTGTCTATCCGGAACAAAGTTATACCGCCTTTTATACCGAAGTTGGATTTTTCTCCAGATACAGGCAACTTTCCCAACTTCGGAAGTAGTGCGCTGGATTCGTCTAAAGATGCGCTAAACAACGCATCAATTAGTTTGACAGATAAAACTTCGGAAGAAAGTTCGGTTCGGAAGTCCCGACTTCCGAATTCTAAGTTGGTGCTACGCCGACAATATTGCTGCATGATTGAGTGTTTGATTTTGATAAAATATTTATCGAAAACAAAAGCGTGCATAAAAATTGCCTCGCCATAACAAAAAGGTGGTAGAGAATTAACACTGTTGTTTACATTTTAGAACCAAATTCAGACGTCGCACATGTCGGGGTAGGGCTTCAGTGCTCCGCCTTCTCCCCTTGCACGGAGCAACACGTTTATTCATTAATGGGTACTTTTTCTTTGCTATCTCTTTCCCTCTGCTGAAAAATTTACCACTTTTGGGAGTGTAAATGAGTAAATCCACTTATTCTCCCAAAATGGGTAAATTTTTCAGCAGAGAGAAAGAGATAGCAGAAAAAAGTACCCATTAAATGAGTAAATGATTTTTACCGGGTGCGCATTACAAAAAGATATTTTAGTTATGCTACGTTTAGACAAGGCAAGTGAATTGAGCAAGTCGCATGTATTGAACGCGAACTAATGCTACGTTTTGACAGGGCAAGTGAATTGAACAACTCAGTTGAATTCAATTGACTTGTCAAAAGTTGAACATGTTCAACTTTCTTTTCGTTCAAGTGAATTGAATTAAGGTGTTTACACGTTCAGTTCGCGTCCGTTTCAAGCGACTTGCTCAATTCACTTGCCTTGTCTAAACGTAGCATAAACGTGTAAACACCTTAATTCAATTCACTTGAACGAAAAGAAAGTTGAACATCCCCATAAAAAATCCTCCCGACTTTCCCCCAGACTAAATCGGTTCACGTCGGTAGGGTCGACCGATCTTGTTCCCGACGAATTTATAGATTGTTTCACCGAGGCTAATGGGAGTTTTCCAGGGGAGCCTACCGACGCGACGCCAAACGAAATCGGTAGACTGACATCGACTAAATCGAATGAATAATAGGTCAATTTCGATTTAAATGACGTGAGACGAAACCAGACGAAATAAAGTGATTAATCGACTTATTAACTTTTATTATTGAGCAAACCAGATTAAATCTATAGATTGATCATTGTATAACATAATGAAATTAGACAAAATAGGGTGATTTATCGAATTATCAAATTTCATCATGAAGCGAGTTAGACTAAATCTATAGATTGATCGGTGCGGAAAATAATAAAATCAGATGATATAGGGTGTTTAATCGGTTAAACTCATTTAATCACGGAGCAGATCAGACTAAATCTGTAGATTGATTGGTTTGGAAAATCATAAAATTAGACGAAATAGGTTGTTTCATCGGTTTATTTAATTTTATTGTTTAGCAAATAATACTTAATCTATAAATTGATCGGTGAGGAAAATGATGAAACCCGACGAAATAGGGGATTTCATCGGTTTTTAAAATCGGGTGGCATGTCTGATCAGTCTAAAAATACCGTAGACTTTTTGTGATCACGCAGGGACGTCTCGATCTTCATGGTTCTGTAAAGAAAAAAAGTAGATATTATGAAGTTATTAGGGGGTATTTGCTCCATTCAATGAAACCACGGAACACAGCACAGTGAATCTCCTGAGGAAGTAACTATACTATAAGATTCTGAATCCTGTAGTCTCATGCCTCAGAAATTTGGCGATGAAAAACTCCATCGCGGAAAGTAAAGATTCGGGCACCATTTAAAATACAAGCGGAACAAAATCCGGCAAGATGTACGAGGCACTGTTTCTGAATAGTCACTCAAACTTCATGTTCACGGAATTAGTTCCCATGTGAAAAAGTAAGATTGCGAAATGTTTGCGCGGGCTCTTTTTTCGTTCCGAATTGTGACCAGTTTAATTACTTTTTAGTAAAAAATGAAAAAATACAGATTGTATTTATAATATTTCACTTTGTCTGGGAATCTGTAATTCTAACATATGTTAAAATCGATCGCAAGTAATCACTTACCTTTATTATCCTCTTACTACCGGAAGACCATTCTTCTGAGATGTTCCGGAATATGCCAAGCGCTAAAGAATTTACAAATAAAAGGTCATATTCACTTAATTAAATATAAAATACTCACTTTGCTTTACTCAATGTTCATAAGCACAGGAACCCGATTTCGTCTGTTCATTATTCAGACGATCAAAATAAACACCAAATACAAAATCAATCGATTATTCTACCGATGAAATAGGCAATCGATTGCTCGTTCAATAAATCTGGCGACGAAAATATGTAGCCTACGACAATCGACGTCGTCGGTGTAAAAATAGGTCGATTTGGTAGGCACCTGATTTCGTCGGGTGATCGTGAAATTTCGGAACTGTCAAATTTTTTATGGGGATGTTCAACTTTTGGCAAGTCAATTGAATTCAACTGAGTTGTTCAATTCACTTGCCCTGTCAAAACGTATAGCATTACCAGATAAAGATTCGCTTTGACGAAGCTGCGCTGTTGCCATCTAGCGGAGACGGACGTGTGCGTGAAATCACTGTATTTCAACATGGTGAAATATAGGAAGTATATTTTAAAATGCTTTTAAAATGTTATTAACAGTGATATATCGAAAGCTTTTTAATAATTAGGATTAGAAATTTGAAAAACTACATGTTAGACTATTTATCTACACATGTTTTTTTAATTAAAATATTTCTATTCTCGTGTTGCTTATTTAAAAGAAAATTAAATTTCTAACCCGAAAAATCTAACTATTTTTAGCTAAAATGTGTTTTAACGTTTTAAGAAGCGTTTTAAAATTGACGTCCTATATCCCTTGCCGGGTGAAATAGAAACGCATCATCCGGCCACCATTTTGTTTTCTCGCTTTCGTCAGGGCCAATTGTCGCTTTCGTCGCTGTCCAGAACATCTTTTGCTGGCGAGGATAGGGGATCTAAATGTCAATGAAGGAAAAATACATACGATTTGACAGTTAGGTACCACACATGTTTCGGACAGCATAACAAAGGGAAGTGAAGCGACAATCTTTATCTGGTAATTAAATAAAATATCTTTTGCATTACCACTCGCGGAAAACGTATATAAATAGCTGTTAGGGCCGATTTCTTCACCTCCGCTTAACTCTTAAGCGGTGCTTACCCATACGCTTAAACCTGGTTTAAGCCCTAAGCGGAGGTGAAGAAATCAGGAGGGTGAAACGCCTGTCATCCGCGGTACAATGGCACTCTACCCAACATCGTTTTTGGTACTTCTGTTTTTGGTACCCAGTTTCTGGGTGGTATACCCGAATTCAACGCTCATTTTGGGTGATTGGTTCGTTCGCAGTTAGTGCTTATTATCGGCAATTAACTTCTCCTGGCGAGAACTTGCATTTAGTTGAGGTACATCGAGCCTTTTGTGTTTGTATGGCTTCTTTATGTCGAAAAATAGCTCGTCGATACTTCCGAAGTTTTGTTATCATGAATTAAACGAAATTGAAACAAAAACATTGTACGCCATATTGAATGAATGGTGGGTAGGCGTATTAGCCTTCTCTTCAGTCCCCTGGAAGAAATCGACCCTTAGTGATATAAGTCTTCTTGAAATGTTATGCGAAAAACTATGGCCCTTCAGAATTCTATAATGAAACATGTGTTGTCTGGATCAATGAGTATTATACAGGTTCGGTGAACGGTTACGTTCACTCGATGCTCGTGGTTGTATATACACGGTTAGAAAAAAGTACCTAATTTTAGGTACTTTTTTTCTCTTGCATCTCCCTTCCTCTTCCCTTTGTTGTCATAAAATTAAGAGCAAAACCACTCAACAAGGGCATTAAAGTGTGGGAACCCAACGTTGAGTAATCTCATGTTTACAAAAGTTGAGTGAAATTTACATAACTTTTGGTTAGTTTCTATTTAAAATTAAGTATATTTTGCGTAATATTAAGTGAATTTCACTTAATTTCAAGAAAAAATTACTTAATTTTGGGTTCCCACACTGAACCCCCGATTTGAATGAAAAGTACCTAATATTAGGTACTTTTTTCTAACCGTGTAGACAAACTGAGTAAAAGTGTGAGTGAAATGTGCACACGCTCGCAAAAAGCCTACACTGTTAGATGACTTTACCCATTAATGGGTACTGTGTTATTGTTGATATTATTCCCACCGTGAAAAATTCACCCATTTTCTTGAAAAAGTGCCACTACCCATTTTAATGAGTAGTGGCGCTTTTTGAAGAAAATGGGTGAATTTATCACGGTGGGAATAATATCAACAATAACACAGTACCCATTAATGGGTAAAGTCATCTAACCGTGTAATGAAATTTAAAATTGTGTGTGCGAGATTGACGTCACCAATCAACTGATCAGAAATGTTTACACTTTTCAATTTACTAATACGGACAAAAGGCACGGTCAACTGGACCTGTGTAAATAAAAGGCATTGTCTGCCGATCACTGTCAAACAATAAAACAAAAACACGTGCGTGCATCAAGATTGAACATCAGAATATTTAACTGCAAGCGATCAAAGAAGTTAATAATATTTTGTTGACTTGAAGCCATCAAATATCCGTAAAATGTATTTAATGTACACCTTGAATGAAAATGGGGAACGAGTCTACACCTTAAAGGTAAGGAACCAATCAGCTTCAATATTTTGTTGCTTTTTAACAAACTTATGTTACAGAAAAATGATGCCGATGGTAATCCCACCCAATCCGCGCATCCTGCGCGTTTCTCACCGGAAGATAAATACTCTCGCCATCGTATAATCATCAAGAAACGATTTGGTTTGCTACTAACTCAACGACCCGAACCAGTTTATTAGATAAAATGTAAATTAGATTTGAATAAAAAAGATGATCAAAATATATTATTTCCTGTATAGGTTTTTAAATGTGTTTTACCACAAACCCCCCTTCCAACTTTAACTTCTCATCATTACGAATTATTTTTGTAATTAAATTGACTTATGCCAATATAGCTTGGTTTACAACAAAATTTTAATGAATGCCATCACTTCTGTTTAAGGTATTCTAATGAAAATCTAGAAGTTGATATGCATTGCTCGTTTACCCATGTAAAACGAGTCGGATTCGCTCGAAAATATCGGTCGTGTGTAAGCAAGAATCATAATTACCTAAAAAAAAGAACTCAGTTCAATAAAGCACTCGGGAATTGGGTTTTACATTAGTTTATCCGATTTTCTTTCCTATATAAACCAGCTAACATTATTCCATGATGATGAATCTATATTGGACTCATCAAATGCTACTTCAAGTTTCGTCTCATTCCAACAGTATAGTCATACAATCGCCCATTTTTAAATTCTCCTTTTTTGTCCACAACGAAGAAAAAGGACCGGTTCTTAATTTTCAAAGGTATTGTTACTCGGGCAGCCTCTCTGGATTCTTGAGCCGAAATGCATTTCAAGGGAACTTCCATTATTCGATTCTTACCGAACGGAGTGTATGTGACCACACTGACGAGATCTCCACCCTTTCGGAGGATTAAGAACCTTACGGATCGTAATGTAAACATCCACGAAGTGAACAGAATTCCGTATCCTGAAACATTAAAAAATATAATGTAATGTTGTTAGATCTAGAAATAATAACGTGACGAATTAGCTAAAAGTTTAAGCTAGTATTTATAAGGCGACAAGAATATTATAATAATATTAACTCTTCCTTTAGACAATAGTTTATAATATGGAATACGGGTGGCGCAAACCCATTGATCTTGTCATTTTATTCATTCTAGAAAATGATTTGAACTTACCAATAAAAAACGACAGAATTGTTATCCCATTCCGGTATTTATTTTCTCCTAAATTGATGCGTTTGTACCAAGGAAGTTCGTCCCTATTATCCTCCGGAACTGGTGCATCTCGCAGGGTAGTGTAGGAGAAGTGGGACACATATACCCAAAAAAAGAACTGACTTATGGCAAATACGTTCAAAACTCGGTAGAAGCGTGGATTTTCATACTTGAATAGTATCACATCTTTGACCACTTTCGTGTTGATGTCGTAGATGCGTGTTGTCTCAGAATTGGCTGTCTTGAGCCGGCCAAATGTGTTCAGATTGGCCTTGAGTTGAACTTTTGAAAACTGTGATTGAATACGCGTAAGTACGTTTCCTGGGGATGAGCTGGCGCGCTGCTGGAAGGTACTGCTCAACAACCGTAATATCATAATAACGAAAAAATATATGCTTTGTAATATTAAAATTGTTGCTGCAATATTATATTATTTATTATTATTATCTAACGTACTCTAATCAATCTCGATGTATACAAGACTAATGCAAAATTAACTTATTCGTGAATTTTGACGTTTCAGAGCATTATATTTGAATCAAAATATACTTTCTACGCTGACATACCCCGCTTCAAAGTCATAATCCTCTGAGTGAGTGAATGTTCGGTTATCTACTGCCCTGACGAATACAACATTATGGTCCAATGCACCGAGTTCATCATTGACGTTTGAGACGGGCGCTGTTTACTTAGAATGAATACTTTTTCATTCATCGAGTTCATGCAAGTGTTCATTTTTAATAAACAGCGCCCGTCTCAAACGTCATTGTGTTCATTCGGTGCATTGGACCATTGGCGATTTGATGTAGCATGAAGAAAAAACAAAAAAAAAATACGAAAAAAATAATGCACCAGGCTGCATTATTCGAAAAAATGTTTAAAATCCTTCTGTAAAACTATGAAAGAAATTTTATTAAAAATGTTGTTAAGCTGGTTAAACCAAAAACTATAGTTAGCAGAGGTTAGCAGTTTGGGGTTACACTTGCATTTCCGTTTCTTTTTCTTCATGCAACATCAAAGCGCCAATCGATGTGTATCGACAAAGCTTTTGAAGCTTTGAGTTCAGAAGCTTTGAAACGAACCTTTCAAACAGATGTTTTTGTTTTGTAGCACATACCATGTTGCATGGGATGTTAGACTGGTCCACAAATCAAAAGGTTGATGCTGGGTGGTGCGGATAGAATCGATTTGGTTGTCAAACTGAAGCCAAAATTTTCTATTGTGCCGGAGCCAAACATTGAAGATTGTGGTTATGTTCGTTTCTGATTTAATATTGAGAAGTATTGTTATTATTTGGGGAAAAAAATAAAAATAAACTTTGTTTGAGTTATGTATTCTTTGTAACTAATATTCTCACATTATATTTCGGGTGGAAAATTGTTGGAATATCAGGTAGTGTGCGACGCTTCGCTGTAGATCGAAGATGGATAAGAAGCGGGCGCTGGTTAGTTGTAGTTGCTCTTTGGGTATAGATTAAGGAAGTTTGTTATGGATTATTGTATATACCTATTGTTGAATAAAGAGAACTGCAGCTGCTGGCAGAATTATCAGTCAGTAGCCTGCCGTGGTGTAGAGAGGGAATTCTAGTTGTTATTCTTTGTGAGGGGGTTCCCTTGTCTTCGGCCAACAGGTTATGGGCCCAGGAACGATTCCCGTTCTCCATCTTAGTGGGATGTTATGGCCGTCGACGTTATCGCAGTGGGATCATGGATCGGCCGCATAAGTCGCGTGGCGCAGTGGGATCATGGATCAGCCACGTAAGTCTTGGGTAGCGCCGAACGGAATTCATCAGGAGGTTGGAACGTTCGGTAGGATGCTGGCTGGTCGGCGTCCAGGAGGAGCGTCGGAACATTCAGGAGCTGGTCAACAGAGGGTGCTGTGCAAACGTCGGATAGAGGCCATTTGTACGGGCAACGGATTGGGCCAGGAGGAATTGTTCAGCGAGAAGAAGCTCTGGACGGGAGGCTCGGTGTTAGAAGGAGCCAGGAGAGTGGCGAGGCGTGCACACTAAGGAGGAGTGTTGGAATATCAGGTAGTGTGCGACGCTTCGCTGTAGATCGAAGATGGATAAGAAGCGGGCGCTGGTTAGTTGTAGTTGCTCTTTGGGTATAGATTAAGGAAGTTTGTTATGGATTATTGTATATACCTATTGTTGAATAAAGAGAACTGCAGCTGCTGGCAGAATTATCAGTCAGTAGCCTGCCGTGGTGTAGAGAAGGAACTCTAGTATTTTTTGTTCTTTGTGAGGGGGTTCCCTTCCTATAGCCAACAAAAATTAGTAGGAATGCAACTAAAAAGCACTCGTTACGAAATTTCACGAGATTCAGCAACCGATTGGAGCATGAATGTATGTAAACAATCATAAAGTCATGTAGAGTCTAGCGCATTTGTGCGCCCTCCTGCAGCGTGGAAAGAGAAATTCGAAGAGCGGGAAATGTTTGACAGCCAAGTAACTGCAAAATAATTTTGTTTATGGGAGTAATTTCAAAATATCCCTCTACTCGCTTGAGCGCAGAAAAGCGGCTCTATCCGCAGCACCCAGGGTTGATGGCCCGTTTACATATTAGCTATATAGCGGGTGCGGGTGCGGGCATTAGCGTGACCAATTCCAAACAATTATTTGAACAGCATGGATTAAAAATATTACCATCGACGATTCGAATTTGTACAGCAGACAAAACCAAATATTCATGTGTTGGTTATACCAATTTGCCAATAACTTTCAGAGGCATTACTAGGATATTTGCAGTAGTAATTGTCCCGGAAACATCCAGAAGGTTGATATTGGGAATAAATTTCTGGAAGGCCTTTGAAATCAAACCCATGATGCAAGGAACCAGTCTGAAAGAGATTTCAGAAATAGGTAATATTGAAGAGACCGAATTACAGTGATCGTTCGCTAATTGGGCCACGACCTCACCCCAACTAGCGAATGTCGTTCGCTAATTGTGGCGTTTTGACAAGCGTCAATGTTGTTTACTTTTTGCATTGAACAAAAGAAAACTTTACGCGCCAAAAAATATCGATCCCGCCAAACACGGAAACAAAACGTCAACGCGTTTTTGACATCACATTCTGACGTTTAGCTGCTTTTTAATTGGGTTTCGCCCAATTAGCGAACCCCCAACCAAAAAGCGCCCCAACTAGAAAAAAAAAACAATCAGCGAACGTTCACTGTAATGCACACTTAATTTTTTTCGCCGAGGCCGGCGAAATAAATTGCCGAGAATCCAACAGCTGATATCTCGGTAAAAATCTCGGAGAAAGTTCAAATTACCGATTGGTCGTAAAATGTTCGACACCACCCAGCTGTCAAACTTTACCGGCCGCTCGGTAGTACGTTTTGCCGATCAATTCGGTAAAGCGGTTTGCCTAAATTCAGTGAATTATTTTTATTTATTTTCAGATGAATCAAAACAAAAAAGAAAACCGTTATAAGTGTGAAAAGAGATTATATTCAAAAAGTTTTTTTTTTGCGAAAAACAATATGAACATGTTAAATAAAACGTTAATTATACGGATTATTTCTATTCGCTATGGCAGTCATCTAATTATATTATCCCACTATTCCGTATAGAGAACAGGAACAATTGGGTAGCAAGATCTGTCCCAGTTTTCAACGTTGGTTACGTTTTCAATGTTTGTTATATTAAAACTAGATAATTAAACTTTTTATGCATGATTAGAAACTTAAAGAAGCTGATCGTGTACTATAAAGAACAATTTCTGTTGTTGCTTGAGAACGAGAACATGGGGTGCTGCCCAAATCATCCCTGTCCCTAGATCGGTTCCTGATTCCAACGACGTTTAGCGTGTTTATTCCGGCTTCTTCGTGGGGGGTGAGAGATTTCCATTCATCTTATTTGGTATTTTTTCCTGAAATACAGCTGGATCTGAAATTAATCCGGACATTATTTGTGCGAATTTCGAACAGATTATACCAAGATGAATACACAGCTAGGTGTTTCAACCTGCCCAGTTTATGGAAGAGAAGAAGGCGGGGGTGAAAAATTCATTTTCGGTGCAAAACATAAACAAACCGGCTGGCTCTCCCATACTAAAATCCAAGATGGCTAAATCGTGAATTTGGCAGATTGGAACACCTAGTGGTGTATTCATCTTGGATTATACTGTCCTGCTAGTAGTGGGAATTGAATTCAGATTGTATACTTACAAAAAAAAAATTGGAGATGTAATTTTTATTTTTCCACTGCTTTTGTTCCTTCACGTGGTTTTAACAGAGTACGCTAGAAGTTATACCAACAGTTATACGTTTGACAGTTGGGTTTACCGAAACTCAGTCAAACTTCGAATTACCGATTACTATGGCAAACTATACTGCCGAGTTTCAGTAACTTATGTAAGCGTCATATTAATTAACGAGATATCAGTTAAAATAAGCTTTTACGATCATGTTCGTCCGAGATAAAATTTTCTTTTAAGTGTGTGCATTTTTTTGCATTCATCCAATTGAAACACTTCCAATTGTGGGGAATTCAACTCCAGATGCAAGAACTAGATTTGCCCAAAGCCTCAACGACCACACCCGAAACGGAGGAAATTGAGCGCAATTTTAATGCACAAGAGCAAGATCTTCTTGAAGGAATTATCCGACATTTTCCATGCACTACTGAGAATGTTTTGGGGCGAACAACCTTATTGCAACATGAGAATGTTCTAAGGGAAGATGCAAAATCAAGGTGAAAACCGATTTATAAATGTTAACCAACCATCCAAGCTGAAATGGACCGCGAGATTGAGCGCTATAGAAGACTTGACGCGATTGAAGAATGTTCAAGTGAGTGGGCAACCCTCTAGTCCCTGTTCGAAAATCGAATGGCAAACTAAGAGTATGTTTAGACTCACGCAGAATTAATGGTTTAACAAAAAACCTGGATTAATCCAACTAGCGGTGATGGTGCCTTTCTCGTGCGAGTAAAAATAAATTTTGGTCATAACTCCGAATCCCAATGCAACTTGTTGCGAGCAAATCGGTTGAGGATAAGTGCCCGAAAAATGAGTGACACTTAGGCTACATTTTGGTACGTGGATGCACACATACACACACACGGGCTGCGAAATGGTGAGTTGACATTTGGGAAGGAGCGACCTACACAACTCTGGTCCTAAAAAGTTCCAATCTCACGCTTCCATGGGTCTTTCGATGACATTCGGCCGCCATCTAACCGCCATCTAAAGTCGAGTCAAGTACGAGACACTGAAGACGGCCTAACCTTTGAGGTCGAAATACGTATCTGTCAAGATACAATTAAGTGGTGGAATTCAATGGGATTGTATAAACTCGTCTTATGACAGGCGCCATCTAACGGTTTTGTACTTAGCTGGTAGTGCAGCCTGGGCACTGTTGTCCTTCTGACATCAGCTAGAGTCAGGGGGGACCAAGGGGACTATCGTCCCTAACCCCTAATCCCAAGGCGTTAAGCGACCCGTGCCGAGGGGATGCATGGCCAGGGGGGTGAAATATCGAGCTAGGCCTTTAACGGAGCCTGTGGGGTACCTGGGCACCCTCCACAGTAATTGTCCCTTACCGCGTCATGCTAGGCTCTGGCGTGGTGGACCTCTTTTCCCGAGCAACTCATGGGATCAAAATGGAAAACCAAGTCAATTCTTCTTCAATTAGTGGTAGTAGTGTAGGCGACAACCCAACAAACAACGACAAGCTACAAATAAGCATCTAGGTTGAATTATTGTTTATTTGTGATCTTCGTAGCTGAATAAAATGGATGCTGAATAATTCGCTAGACAGATTTCATTTCAGCATTTAATCTAACTAATATTTGATATGGTCTATTTATTTATTTACTACCTTTATTTGAAGTTGAACTAACGTTTTCGTTTTATCACATTTCAGCACATTGGGGAAGTTTAACAATGTGCTGAACTAATGATTTTTTAGGTTCCCTGTTCGACTGTGATGTGATGCTCTGAAAGGGTGGTCGAATTGAGTTTGAATAGTAAGTTAATAAGCAAGCATTAGCCATCCTTCTTAACCTTTGTTCTTCTTAACCATTGGATTTCACATTTATCTGATCTACCGCACAGTGGAAAAAAACATTAGAGTAGAGTGGGGCAAGAGTGCGCGTGGGGTAAGAGTACGTTTTCGATTTTTTGAAGTAATAAAAAAAGATAAACTAGCAGCACTGCATCAGTTTGACAGGTATTCTGGCCAACTATTATCATGTGTAATTGTAAACGATTTGAATAAACAACAAGGGAGATATGGAGTTAGATAACTTTTTGGTCATTTTGCTAAAAATAATTGGATTTCCGCAACTAGTATTTCATTACCATATATACGTTCAATCAGGTGAACATTATACCATTTCGATAACCTATTGTATAAAGTACTTTATGGTACAGAACACCAATCCGGTTGGTTTTCCAAGAAGTCAAAACCATTACTTGCATAATTTTTTGGGACTGTGGGGTAAAAGTACGCAGGAACCGGTGGGGCAAGAGTACGCATATGAATCTTCAAGTTATGATGTCAAACCCGTATCACCGGCCGAAATAAGACTTCTTCCAAAGCGTAAAGATCCACAACTAAGAAAAAAGGGACAGAGTTTGAAATCATCACAAGTTTTAGGATAAGTTGAAGTAATTCGGTTGTTAGAAAGGACTTGTGAACAAAGCACTGAAGCGAAATAATGAAATTGTATTAGGACTTGTTGTACACCTAAACATAGTACGAAAACACAATTTCATCTTGATGATAATTTCATTTAATCAAAAGAAACATTCATAAATTACGCAACGTTTAGTTGGGAGGGGTTGTGAGATCTGTGACGATCCATATAATTTTTAGAGGATTCATACAAATAGTGTAAGATAGGGGGGGAGGGGTGATGAAATAGCCAAATTTTACGTTACGTGATTGGTGGACTTTCTTTAAGGAAAATGACTTTGTATACGCCACGCGAAACCTGATATATATTTTTACCTCTGTAGTATATATAAAAAACAATGGTTTTTCGTATGAAAGTGCACATTTTTAGGACCCCCTCCCCCTTTAAAAGTTGCGAAATCTTTGAACATTCCCTAATATATGCTCATTAAACATCAATTAAATGTTATTAACTCTTATTTGTGTTAATATATACTTAAAGCACATGATTGGATAAATGCGTACTCTTACCCCACCCGATGCGCACTTTTACCCCACCGGTGGGGTAAGAGTGCGTTTTTCACTTGTCTTGCAATAATGGTTCTACTAAAACGAATCTCAATAATTTCAATATTTTTTCCACTGGGTAACATAAAGGAAGAGTATATAAATCTTCGACACTGATTTGATATGCAGAAGCTTGCTTCATAAGGGCCACATGATCGATTGAAAACTAAGTGCGTACTCTTGCCCCATTCTACTCTATGCTTTTTCAGTTTGAGAAAAAAAATCTGGATTCTAGATCTGGAAAATTTGATTTATAGGAAAATAAAGATTTATTTTCAAGCCAAGCTTTTTATATTCGTGATTTATTAAGCTGTCGGAGATTAAAACCAATAATACAGCTGGAGCAATGAAAAAAATCATGCATTCATGCGGAACTAAATTTACCTAAAGCCGGGCATAACGCCGTTGAATAACGTTGAAAATTATTGAATCTTTGAGTGTGGAATCCCAATATTATCGCATGGATGTTGATCTTTATTGCGGCGAAATTGGAATAATCTTACCATTTGATAATCATATCGCAACCGTTTATCAAGAGATTCTGAGGAAGGTCGAATATACATTGATATTATTGTAGTGGATAAGATTGGAATGAGGAGTTATTGCAATCTTATCCACTACAATTATTTTCATAAATTCATAAATAGTATTTTCCTAGTGTGCGATGGTTATGACTGCCTGAACAATGGTTGAAATAAAAATCTTGTACAGTTATTAACAAACTGTAGTTTGACAGATTGACTAATTGAATAAGAGTCCAATTATGATTCATATTCAGCAATAAGATTATTTATGTTATGCATTGAGGGAGCCATATCTAACAAATCAAGGATGGCGCGGATGGCAACGTTACCGGCGGATGATCAAATGTCAGCAGTTCGAGACCCGATATAGGAAAATTTTAAAATGATTATATGAAAATAGCAATTGCTTCAAAATACGTTCATTTGGAGATCTTGGTGATGTTACCTTCTATGCGTTATTATTTTCGAAGAATTCACATGTAGCTGAATTGAGGCTTAGTAAAATGCTTATTAAAGGTTTAACGAATCAGTTAATAAAGTTGTTTTTCAAAATGAGATGTTGTAGTTGTATAACTTCGCCAAAATTGTGTGAACAAAGCTTGAACAGAAGTTGTGATAAGAAATAGTACAGACATAATTCAACACATCGCTGAATTAAATCATCACACTGATGTTAGTTCAATTAGGGAATGTTTGTTGGGAACCCCTTCGCAAGAGGTGGGTTGTTCAGGTCTCCGCCTAGGAGGCCAGAGGCAATAGTCGGCAGCTCGGTGCGCAGCGCCAGCGTGGGTCACGTAACCTTCTCCCCGGCTACGCCGGTAGAGGTTATGGACGGCCCATGGCTTGTGAGGGCGATAAACTGCAAACGCGAAAGCTTTCGGCCTTCGAGGTGGCGACGGAACAGCTGGACGCCACCATCGACTTTGCGTCATCGAAGCATAATATCAGCAAGGACCTCAAGGGGGGCTTGCTGAAACTTCGAAAGTCGATGTCGGACGCCAAGCTGGAGAAGGCGGCCGGGACGGCCAAGTCCAAACCCGTGAAATCCGTGGAGTCGAGGTCTACCCAGACTGATGCCCAAGAATTCGCGGACTCGGGCAAGGTCGAATCAACCGAGGGCGTGCCAGCGAAGACGGTGGTGCCAAAGTCTACCCAGACTGAGGCTCAAGTATTCGCGGCCACGTCGGGGTGAACTGCTCCAATGGGGCAGTCACAAAAACGGGGGAGACAGTCTCCAGGGGATGAGCTCCCTGGGGGCCGCTCCAAAGCGCGGAGGGTTACTACTCTGAACAAGGGTGGTGGGGCTGGGAAGCCGAACTCCGGCCAGATACCGGGGGAGGAAGGACAAGGAAAGGTCCGTCCACCCAGGATAGACGGTGGTAAGGGGTTACGGCAGGCTGAGAGCTCTCAGCTTCCCCAGATCAGAGAAATATAGGGGGATGACGCCTCCTGGACCTTGGTCAAGAACAAGAGGAAACCGAAGACGTCAAGGGCCGAAAAGAAGGCCCAGGCGAATGAGGGTAGCAAGAAGTGTAGGGTAGGCGCCAATCGCTCCAGGGGCGATGCCCTAGTCATCAAGACGGACGAGGCTTAGTACTCAGACGTCTTGTAGGCGATGAGGAGTTACGTCAACCTCGGTGAACTCGGCGCCGACGTACGTCGAATAAGACGTACCCGGACGGGCGAGATGATCCTCGAGCTGAAGTGGGGCATCTTGCAAAAGGGCGCCGCCTACATGAAGTTGGCGGAGGAAGTCCTAGGCGAGACGGTCAAGGGGAGGACACTCACGACGGAGGTGAATCTAAGGGTTAAAGACCTGGACGAGATCACCGAAGTCGAAGAGCTCGTCCCGGCCGTTTGGCTACGGAAAGGTCCGACAGGGACGCAGGTAGCACTGGTTCAGCTATCTGCAGTGGACGCCTCCAAGGTAGTCAAGTTAGGGAGCGTCAAGGTGGGATGGTCGGTGTGCTCTGTGGGCATATACGAGCAACCCGAAGTTTGCTTCAAGTGTCTGGAACCGGGGCACAAGCAATGGGACTGCGAAGGCCCTGACAGAAGCAAGCTCTACCGACGCTGCGGATTGCAGGGACATAAGGCACAATGCTGCACGAACCCTCCCGATTGTTTGATTTGTTCCAGCAAAGCTGCGAACAGCAAGCACCCCATGGGGGGTTCGAAGAGCCCGACGTTTAAGCGTGCTGTAAAATCACAGAGCAGGTAACGCAGCTAAATCTGAACCGCTGTGATGCAGCCCAGCAGCTGCTGTGTCAGACAGTTGCTGAATAGGGGACGGATATCGCCATCATAGCGAATCCTTACCGGGTACCCGCCAGGAACGGTAATTGGGTCACCGATGGGTCTAACATGGCGGCGATATGAAGACACATGAGGGCTTCGTCATTGCCAAAGTCAACGGGGTCTTCTTCTGTAGCTGCTATTCGCCTCCTCGATGGTCGGTCGAGCAGTTCGGTCGTATGCTGGATTGTTTAACGGCTAACTTGATTGGGCGTAGGCCGGTGGTGATAGCGGGGGACTTCAACGCTTGGGCCGTGGAATGGGGAAGACGATCGACGAATAAACGAGGCCAGATACTGATACATGGGCAGCAGGGACTATGTCCAAGGGCTTGACGATCCCTCCCCAGCCCATCTGCGAGTTGTGGGGCTTGCCTAGGATGTGGTGGGGTTTGACAGTGGGCCCTGTTAAACCTCTATAAAAAGCTGCATGTATCCGCAAGTAGGCCCCACCAAAGCGACCGTGTGCCGCTCAAAGCGCACAAGCCCAAGTCCTGGTGTTAGGTGGGACGCTAAACAGCCCTGACACGACGGCCCTCCGACGAGACAGGAGGTTTGCGCAGGCCCAATAAGCCGCCTAGAAAACCAATCATTACGAACAATATAAGAGATAATGCGACTCGATATAATCGGCAAAGACCTAGGCGACGAATACAGGATCACGATTGGAAGCTTGGAACATGGAATTGCAAGTCGCTAGGTTTCGCAGGTTGCGACAGGATGATCTACGATGAATTACATCCCCGCAACTTCGACGTCGTGGCGCTGCAGGAGATTTGCTGGACAGGACAGAAAGTGTGGAAAAGCGGGCATCGAGCGGCTATTTTCTACCAAAGCTGTGGCACCACCAACAAACCGGCTTCATAGTGCTGGGTAAGATGCGCCAACGCGTGATTGGGTGGCAGCCAATCAACGCAAGGATGAGCAAGCTGAGGATTAAAGACCGTTTCTTCAACTATAGCATCATCAAAATGCACTGCCCACACAAAGGGAGACCCGAGGACGAGAAAGAAGCGTTCTACGCACAGCTGGAGCAGACATACGATGGATGCCCACTGCGGGACGTTAAAATCGTCATCGGTGACATGAACGCTCAGGTAGGAAGGGAGGAAATGTATAGACCGGTCATCAGACCGGATAGTCTGCACACCGTATCGAATGACAACGGCCAACGATGCATAAACTTCGCAGCCTCCCGCGGAATGGTAGTCCGAAGCACCTTCTTTCCCCGCAAAAATATCCACAAGGCCACATGGAGATCACCTAACCAAGAAACGGAAAACCAAATCGACCACGTTCTATATCGACGGTAAATTCTTCTCCGACATCACGAACGTCCGCACTTACCGCAGTGCGAATATTGAATCCGACCACTACCTCGTTGCAGTATGCCTGCGCTCAAAACTCTCGACGGTGTACAACACGCGTCGAAGTCGGACGCCGCGGCTTAACATTGGGCGGCTACAAGACGGTAGACTAGCCCAAGAATACGCGCAGCAGCTGGAAGTGGCACTTCCAACGAAAGAGCAGCTAGGCGCAGCATCTCTTGAAGATGGCTGAAGAGATATTCGATCCGCCATTGGTAGCACCGCAACCGCTGCACTTGACACGGTGCCCTCGGATCAGAGAAACGACTGGTATGACGGCGAATGTGAGCAGTTAGTGGAAGAGAAGAATGCAGCATGGGCGAGATTGCTGCAACACCGCACGAGGGCGAACGATGCACGATATAAACAGGCACGGAACAGACAAAACTCGATTTTCCGGAGGAAAAAGCGCCAGCAGGAAGATCGAGACCGTGAAGAAACGGAGCAACTGTACCGCGCTAATAACACACGAAAGTTCTATGAGAAGTTGAACCGTTCACGTAAGGGCCACGTGCCACAGCCTGATATGTGTAAGGACATAAACGGGAACCTTCTTACGAACGAGCGTGAGGTGATCCAAAGGTGGCGGCAGCACTACGAAGAACACCTGAATGGCGATGTGGCAGACGAAGATGGCGGTATGGTGATGGACCTGGGAGAACGCGCGCAGGACAGAATTCTACCGGCTCCGGATCTCCAGGAAATCCAGGAGGAGATTGGCCGGCTGAAGAACAACAAAGCCCCTGGGGTTGACCAACTACCAGGAGAGCTATTTAAACACGGTGGTGAGGCACTGGCTAGAGCGCTGCACTGGGTCATTACCAAGATTTGGGAGGAGGAAGTTTTGCCGCAGGAGTGGATGGAAGGTGTCGTGTGTCCCATCTACAAAAAGGGCGATAAGCTGGATTGTAGCAACTACCGCGCAATCACATTGCTGAACGCCGCCTACAAGGTACTCTCCCCAAATTTTATGCCGTCGACTAGCACCAACTGCAAGGGAGTTCGTGGGACAGTACCAGGCGGGTTTTATAAGCGAACGCTCCACCACGGACCAGGTGTTCGCCATTCGCCAAGTACTGCAGAAATGCCGCGAATACAACGTGCCCACACATCATCTATTCATCGACTTCAAAGCCGCATATGATACAATCGATCGGGACCAGCTATGGCAGCTAATGCACGAACACGGTTTTCCGGATAAACTGACACCACAGATAAACAGACATAACACTCGTCAAATTTCCATCGTTCACTGATTTACTGGTCAATTCAAATAATCATTAGTTGGCCAATCGATCACTCGTGGCGCGCGCATCGGATTTGCTGGAGTTTGACGTTTGCTCCTGTCGCCATCTGGTTCGTGCTTTGCCCAACTAACTGAAATCAACAGATGTCGTTAGTGTTTGAACGACGATGAATTTGATAAGTAAATGTTCAATGTGTTATGTCTGTTTGTCTGTGCTGACACGGTTGATCAAAGCGACGATGGATCGGGTGATGTGCGTAGTTCGAGTTTCAGGGGCATTCTCGAGTCCCTTCGAAAACCGCAGAGGGTTACGGCAAGGTGATGGTCTCTCGTGTTTGCTATTCAACATCGCTTTGGAAGGGGTAATACGAAGAGCAGGGATTAACACGAGTGGTACAATTTTCAATAAGTCCGTCCAGCTATTTGGTTTCGCCGACGACATAGATATTATGGCACGTAACTTTGAGAAGATGGAGGAAGCCTACATCAGACTGAAGAGGGAAGCTAAGCGGATCGGACTAGTCATCAACACGTCGAAGACGAAGTACATGATAGGAAGAGGTTCAAGAGAAGACAATGTGAGCCACCTACCGCGAGTTTGCATCGGTGGTGACGAAATCGAGGTGGTAGAAGAATTTGTGTACTTGGGCTCACTGGTGACTGCCGAAAATGACACCAGCAGAGAAATTCGGAGACGCATAGTGGCTGGAAATCGTACGTACTTTGGACTCCGCAAGACGCTCCGATCGAATAGAGTTCGCCGCCGTACCAAACTGACAATCTACAAAACGCTAATTAGACCGGTAGTCCTCTACGGACACGAGACCTGGACGATGCTCGTGGAGGACCAACGCGCACTTGGAGTTTTCGAAAGGAAAGTGCTGCGTACCATCTATGGTGGGGTGCAGATGGCGGACGGTACGTGGAGGAGGCGAATGAACCACGAATTGCATCAGCTGTTGGGAGAACCATCCATCGTTCACACCGCGAAAATCGGACGACTGCGATGGGCCGGGCACGTAGCCAGAATGTCGGACAGCAACCCGGTGAAAATGGTTCTCGACAACGATCCGACGGGCACAAGAAGGCGAGGTGCGCAGCGGGCAAGGTGGATCGATCAGGTGGAAGATGACTTGCGGACCCTCCGTAGACTGCGTGGTTGGCGACGTGTAGCCAAGGACCGAGCCGAATGGAGAAGACTCTTATACACCGCACAGGCCACTTCGGCCTTAGTCTGAATAAATAAATAATAATAGATACTGCTGGAATCACTGGCCATGTTGGATGTGGATCTGGCCAATGTCGGTACCAAAATTACCTACATACAGCTGGAACGGGACCGAGTCGATTATCGACGTTACGTTCTGGAGCCCTGGCCAAACGAGTAGTTCAAAGTGGAGGGTAGATGTTGGCTACACTCACAGCGACCACCTGACGGCTCGCTACAGTATCGACTCTACGACCAGCATTCAGCGGACGGAAGAAGGGGCGAGGCCTAGCCCTCGTATGTTTAAGACATCGTACTTCGACGACGAGGTGTTTAAGGAAACGCTCCGCCGCGAGCACAATACTCTCGGAAATGACACAATTTCAAAGATGAAGGTCTTATTTATGAAATAGAAATTCGAAATGGGCTTCAGTTATTGATAAACCGGTGAAATTTGCCATTTTCTGAAATAAAAATATTCTTCGTTTTGGACAGTGCAACAAATGTACACATTTTGGACACCCCCAATTTAGTTTCTTCAAAGTCGAATTTATTATTTACCCTGGTCAATTGAGCCGAAGCAAAGTCTTATCTTCAATTGGCATGCATCAATGAGAAGATTCCTACGTTTTAAATTCACAATTTCGACAAAAACTTATTGTGTACGTTCTGAGATTTTCAGTGATGTGAATTTTTAAGCGTAACGCATTGTAACGCTCGCCTTCTTGAACAAACTAATTTCCTCGAATTTAAATACATCTAAATATCGCTATTTTTGCACGGGAAACCAGTGGAACAGATGCTGAACAATATTATTTTTCTGAAGCCAATGGGGGAATTAGCAGCGGCATTGATTTTAGTTCAGAAATCAAGAACATATCGCCAGGAGGGTCCAAAATGTGTAGGGGTCCAAATAAAGTTGGTTACCCTATACCGGTTTGGACACTCGGCCTCGCCTGAGTGTCCGGTGTGCGCAGGTTTAGAGGAAACGGCGGATCACGTGTTTTTCGTGTGCCCACGTTTTCGCACAATGCGTGACCACATGCTTGCCACATGTGGCCTGGACACTACCCCGGACAACCTAGTCTGGAGGATGTGTAAAGATGAAGTTGGCTGGAACGCCGTTTTATCATCTATCGTCCAAATCGTCTCGGAGCTACACAGAAGGTGGCGCGTGGACTCGAGGAATGGCTAGTTCAGGCGCAAATAAGAGGTGGTCCAAGGGTTCGGAGTCAGCTTCATGAGTCATACTGGTGCCCTGTGGTCGAACTCGATCCTTTTATCGAACAAGTGGCCGCGCGAAGAACAACATGGTATCGTCGCTTTCGCGGCGTCGGTCAACCGGGCGGGTTCCGAGCCCAAAGACGGAAAGGGGTCCTCGTCAAGGCTGGGGCAGGCGTAGGCACCGCGTCGGCAAGTCCCTCTGTGTGTTGGCGAATAGGCCCTACACGCAAAAAAGCGTTCCCAAATTCGTGAACCAGAAAAAATACATCGTGA
This sequence comes from Armigeres subalbatus, assembly GCF_024139115.2. NCBI lineage: Eukaryota > Metazoa > Arthropoda > Insecta > Diptera > Culicidae > Armigeres > Armigeres subalbatus. The sequence goes on from NC_085140.1 coordinate 133,593,774, forward strand.
TTTAATTCATGGATTCGGGAACACCAGTCACTTTTTCCAGAACGTTCTAGAAAACGTGACTGTATTCCCGAATCCGTTGTCCCCGAAAAAAATTCACCGTGAACTCGTTAGTTCATGAAGGCTTTTATTGCGTGTATCGCAGATAGGTTAATTTGGGGTGCACGCGGCATCATCATTCTTGATACCAGCCGTGCAGAGGGAAGCAGGCGCGAAGTCGACCCCTCCCACCTTCCGAGGATATAGGGCGTGGTAAGGCCACCTGGAAAGCCGGCAATGCGCTGGCACAATACCATGGTGTTCTTCTAAAAAAGCGAGTCACGATGTTCGGTGCTAACCGCAGCTAACCTCGAGGGTGCGTTGTGCACTGGCCCCTTTTTGAAGATGTGTACTCCAACTCCAGATGTGTACTCCAAAAGAAAAAATGAAACTAAACATCTAATTTATGACAAAATATTCCGAAAAAAACGTATTAATTATAATACTACTTAGACTTCTGTGTGTGTATGTGTGTGTACAAACTAACCCCCACTGTCTGGCTACTTAGACTCCTCCATCAAAATTCAAATATTCTATAACTTATTCAAGCGTTCCTAGGTTCGAACTGTAGTTGGGCGCCAGATATAGCCGCACGAACAGAGCTGTTCGTGACAGGACATTAATTCCTACTGTGGTTCAGCAAAACTGTTTTTATAAAAGCAGGAAGCTTATGCGCCACCTCGTTGAAGGACCTCCCGCTAGCGTTTTATTGTTGCCCGGTCTGAGACTCGCCGAAGTAAGCCCATTGAAAAACTTTTGGAGAAAAGGTTCAAAAAACAATTCTACCGGCCCACTTTCCTAGCGTCCGACTTACCAGAATAAAGAAATCTGAGACGAACATTACTCTCTAGACCCTAACGCAACACCTTGAAGCTGAACTTTCCTATAAAAGTTTAAATTATCATCATTGGCACTCTTACACAGATGGCGACACCGGCCTGAAAGTGTGGGACTACTCATTCAATACCCAATTCATTAATCGGTTGCGTTCAGTTCAAGTAAATAGCACGACGGAAGAATCAACAGTCAGGGGGGTAGAAAAGGGGATTACATAACTTTTTTAAATTCACTCTCGACTTAACGCGGATCACGGAAAAACTCTCAAGTCGCTTCTTACTATCAGGCAAAGTGATTTCGGATGAGGCGGATTTCTTATTCGTCCTCTGGTTTTCGACTTTTCGCTCCCATCAGTATTCGCCAAGCCGGGCTTCCTTGTTCTTATCCCCTGTCCCCAAGGTTTTTCTCCGAACTTGATCTTCGGCTAATCCCCGATCGCGGGCAATCAATTAGTTCTCCCGAGAGGGTTAACGGTTAATAGTGGTTCAGGTGTCATGTAAACCGATGGCGCGTAGGCGTAGGCGCGACTCAAAATCGTGTCAAACGATGGTACATACTGGCAGTGCTGATACGGGTAAAAAATGCCTGGTAGGCAGAAACGTTGAGAGGAAGAAGTCCCCTCCAGTAGACCTTGTTGGGTAATACAAGATCAAGATGCCGACACACTAGGGGGTGGTGGACTTTCGATTTCGATGTGACCAAGAAATGCCAGTTCACATCCAAGACTGGTTAACCCGGGTCCCCGTAATGTCCAAATAGCGTTAGTATGCTTTAAGAAAACAATCAAATTTAGCAGTACTAAACTATTGCAAAATGTACCCAATTGATTGAACTGATACACGTTGGTACGTATACCATTTCAGCGCCAGTGCTTGTCAGGGCCGTTTCTCAATCACGTAAATTTTCACGTCTGCTGTTGGCACGTACGCGTTTCTCGCTCAAATTACTCAATGCTCATACATTTCACGAGATTTCATCAGTGAAATGGTATTTAATTAATACTAAAAGTATGTAATATATGATAATGTGTTATGTACTACATTATTATATAATTTGCTTTATTGTAAAACAATTTATTTAAACTCAAATAGCTACATATATAAAGTTTGTTTCATTCATAATAATTAGAACATATGAAGTGTCGTTTAACTTGTGAATAGTTGATTCTAAAATTTCAAACTACTCCACCCAACAGATTGAAGGTGTGTTAGGGCTGTCGTATACAGCCGAGTGCATCGGCCAGGGCAAACGGGTAGAGAGATATCAAGAATACCAAAAATAGCAGAATGCTGAGGCCTGTGTACCTCTGTGTATATGCCGTATATGCGGTTTGCATGCTAGTATTGGTGAAGTGGTGATTTCCGCATATTGACGAATGCGCAATGTGTGGAATTTCTCGTAGGCTGTAATTCAATGTAGACCTCGAGTAATTCAATGTTGATAACTGGTTAGATTTTTTTCTTTCATTACTCTAGCCGCCTTTCCCTATTGGAACTTTGGTTGCCTCTTGATTGCTTCTTATATATGCGACATTGTGTTTTGTATGACAAGCACAAGGACATGGCTATTCTAAGGGAGTTGAGAATCTTTCCCATCATCAAAATATCTCAGACCGGACAGAGAATAGAACACACCAACGCCAGATTGACTAAGGGTTACTGGAGATTTTCTTTCAAGCAAAGTCCACATTTCAATCTCATGATTCGAAAACATTCGCACGAACGCCTGTGGTTATCTGCTATTCCTACAGCTGCATTCTCTCTTGGGATTGGCAGCTAGTGGGTGAACTCGTAACAAGGAACGAAGGATAGTATATTCATTTGGATCTACATATTCGTTGATTCCATTGTTTACCATTGTTTATTTTTGAAGAAATGTTGTACTGTTCGTACTCTTTGATTGTGATATGTTTATGGACAGGAGAAAGCAGAGCTTATTTTTTAAAGATAATTGACCGTATAAGAATAATAATAAATAAAAAGAGAAAAAACCCGGGTTGGAAATTTAATTGCTTTTTATTGGCTTGGACAAAGTTAATGTTAGCCACTTGGATGCATGATTGAAGTTTGGTAGCTCCTCTGTAGGTTATTACCGAGGTCATACCACAATATTTCTATAAATAGACGCTGTGGTTCTGCGATACTAATTAAAAATCATAATAAAGGGAGTGCACAATTAATACTACGCTTTGAATCAGAATGGTGCCAGATTGGGGGATGTAAAGCCAGTGAAAAGAGAACTTCCATTGACTTATTTGGCACCTCTTTCGCTTAGAAGCATGTCGTAATTTATTGAGTTATACGGAAGTTAACGACTGTTCACAAACTACGTAACGCTATGCAGAGTAGGGGGGGGGGTCAGTTCATCCATTATGGTCCGCACAAATAAATTGAAATAACACAAAAAGCGTTACAAGGAAGGGGTCAATTTGCCCAATTTCACGTTACGTAATTTGTAAACTGCCTCAAAGTTACAATACTAAACATTTATTCACATTTGTTTTTAATACTAGTTATATAATTTACAAAAAACCTTTATTGAAATATTCACAAAAATGACTGTCGACACAAATTATAAGGAAGCCAAACCGTACAAGCGGACCTAATAAATTAATCCCGTGTTCGTACACCTATATGTACGTTTTATTTTCATTTACACTGCTTTTCGCTGTGCTGTATTTGATTGTTGACGAGGTTACTAAATTCTCGCGGAATGAATACAGGCAATTTGATTATGCTATGGAAGCGTGAGTACGTAATTTCGTAGTAATGACATTTTCAAATTATTAGATACTTTTAACGAAATGAGGAGTTATATTCCTACAACCTAATTTTCGTAGCAAAAACTTGTTTTACTCTTTCATACTTTCATTTAAAGAAATACTATTAAAATTGATATATACATTAGGCTATATGAAGCATCTATCTATCAACACTAAGTTCAAAATCTTCCAAGTAGTTAAGTTGGATACAAGTTTTAACTACTTTTTTCACAGTAATGAACTTTCGGGCTGACTTCGGGTTTTGTTCGGCTGAGCAGCCGAATGAGGGCAGTAAAACAAGGGAAAATCGGTGCCGCTTGCTGTCCGGATGGCTGCCAGCGTTGCTAGTGTTAGTGCAGTGCTGCTAGACATAAGACGTACTTTGTGAGCTGTCCCAGTGTACAGGTTTCAGGCACCGCACATCCCCGCGTTCGTGTTCCTTCAACCCTGGTTCCCCTACTGTGTGGACCTATGCATCGCAGCCGTTTCCCGGTGAGTCTTTAATCGAGCAGCTGCTACGTGGCTATTGTTTCTTGCTGCTCGGGGCACTGTTGTAGTTCGAGTATTGAAATGAGAAGTGATTCGAGGGGTTTCTCTACGTCGAGCGCCGGTGCAAGGTGGATGGCAATGGAATATTATTTCAGCATTGGTGGCACGTGCTTGGGTGGCAGAGGTGGGATGAGCATCAGCGCAATGTTGCTGTGGTGCAAAAACGAGAATTTGATTGAGTGGCGCGGGCCGCGTTTCTAGGTTTTTATATGCTTATATACGTTAGTTAGATGCGACGCGTCAATGTAGGTATCTGAATTATGACTAGCTGTTCAAGAGATGTTGTAATAACTAATTTTATTGCTGGGGCTTAAATCTTTGATTAGTGTAATTTGAAATCCTAATTCTTATATTGTATTAATTGCGTATATACCGCATGTTCACATTAAATAAATACAATATTTGTCATGTTGATTATATCTCAGTAGTTTGTATTGACAGTTTAATAGACTTTACTGGCAGAAAAGTGCCTTAACTTTTTATTTTATCTCAGTGTGACTATTTATGCTTTGTCTTAAGTAAAATTCACGCAGATTGTATTTTACTTGCTGTGATCAACTGATTTTGAATAGTATGGAACTAAGGTAACTAAAATAACATTCAAAAGTGTTATGAACCATATTACTGAATACTATTCCCGATTTAAAACTGAATAAAGATGATGTTCATTAGATGACCAAACAACTTCAAATCTGAAACGATTTGATTGTCTGGCTTCAGATAGAAACCAACAAAGAGAAAGTTGAAGAGCGAGGTTTGAGGATGTCCTGGAAAATTAATCTTATTTAATATAAAATGTTGGAAACGGTAGCCAATGGGTTCTTATTTTTTCTTTTACTGGCTTTGCGTCTCTGCAGCGGCAATGTCTCGGCTGCCTCGCAGTGTAGTTTCATTGAGATGAATCCGGGAACGTGAAGCACTACACACCGTGTATTTTTCCTATACCTATCTTTTGTTTTAGGTTTATGCAAATTTATGTAGAGGTCTCCAGTTAGCATTACGTGCAAATCCGGAAATGGCGAATTCGATTCTCGATCCGGTCTAGGATGTTCCCGGGTGGGAGACGAGTTGTTTGTTTCATCCCATATCATTCCACTCCTTGATTAAAATTTTGCAGATACGCAATCCGCGCTAATCCTAAAATATGCGTAAAAACGACCCTCGTAATTAGTGACTCCAGTGCACACTCTAGCAACTTGCATATAAGAATAAAACAGCACTCACTTGTCATAAGACACAATCCACGCACTTCTACACCAAGGGACCAAAATTTCAAACTGAAAATTAGGATCCAATATCTGTAGGTCAGGAAAACATACATATTGTATTACAAGAAAAACATTTCTTCCACTGAAAAATGTTTTCGGAACATTGTTTAATAGCCAATCAAAGTAGCAGACTTTTAGTATAAAAAAAGACTCCCTAATCATTTTTTTTACAAATGTGCTCTATCGCACCTATTTGGGTGAAAATGTATTGATGAATACGTAATTAAATACAGTTTTTAATGATCTTTTTGTGTGCACATTGTATTGCTTCGAAAATTTTAGTTTACATGAAATATTTGTACTTTAAAAACAGTGACATTGAAATGGTGTCGCGTTACGAAAATAGTCGTATAATTGATACTAGACAAAAGGTACAAACATTGGAAATGTAATATTTCGGATTCTCTTAGTACTCGTCAAGAGCTTTCTTTTCGTGTATTAAGATCCAAAATCGGACCATTTTCCATGAAGTTACACTAGGTACAAAAATATGGTGTCGCGTTACGCGAATTGAATGTGCTTCTGTAATAAGGGATAAAATGCTTTCGGTTTATTGATACAGTATCAAAATGGTTTCTTTCAAGTAATTTAGGGCTTGTACATGAATAGCGTAACAAAATTGGGGGTGTAACGGGGTGTGTCATTTGGTAACTCTCCATACTACAAAAAAGGTTACCATACAAAAATGTTACGGAGTGGTGGGAAATTACAAATGTTTGGTGTTTGGTGGCCCCTTTGGGGTCGTCCGTTAATAAGTCACGTGAGACTGAGTTTTTTTTTTCGAATAAATTGTGAGGCTTTTTTAATCCTCTCTCTTTTCCACGCAATATCACCATGCCACTCATATGAGTAAACGTAACTAACAGTTTGCTGACGAACACGGTTTCCTTCTACCATGTCACGAACCGTCAAACTTGTTTGTGGATGCCAAGTATGATTATATTTTTTTCAATGGTTCGTTTATTTGAAAGGCTCATCTGACGTGAAGCGTTACGGAGCCGCAGTTATGTTTTTAATACAAGTTTTATCTTGATTCTTAAATATATGTTTAGCTTTGACGAACCGAAAGATTCGTGTTTATTTTTTCTCCATTTAATTTGATGATTTTAAATATTTTAGTTAATTTTCCTTTCGTTCACTCTGACTAGCTCGGCATTTTTTATTCTTTGAACAAGATCGTCACAGCCGAGTACGTCAGCGCTCAAAGAAGATGCTGTGAACATACGTCAATTTAGTCGATATTTCATCTTAATAAATAACAGAGATTTTCACAGTCAATATCGGTGAAATAATTTAGTGTTAGTGAGTGTTGGTTGCCGGTAGTCGAAAATATAATGAATAGCGTCAGGCAAAAAACTTCACCAAACCAATGCAAGAATAAGGGCCTATCGAAAAGGGTTAACAGAGAGTTGCTGAGTGATATAATGAAAAAAAAAATCCATTTTATGTTAATCGAAATGAACCAGCATTGGGCTGGTTCGTTAATAAAGACATATTATGTCAGGCATCCTAATGAACTTCGCTTTGACCCGAATGAATATACAATAATAAGACAATTATTTTACACCACGATACAAACACTATTTTAAAAATTGAGTAATTATTTTCTGAGTAGTGTTGATGATAGCGTAAAGATTGCAAATGCAGTTAAAAGTAGTGCACTCAGGGCACGACGCATACGTTCTTGTGATAAACATTGGTTGAGACATAAGTCGTATTCCAATCTTTTCGGAAATAAATAAAAAGTTGAAAACAGACAACGTTCCAGTAGAAACGTAGAATAAAAAACGACAGAAATATTCCTCTTCAACATTGCTGAGCTTCTTGGGCCATCATAACCTTTCAAAATGGTTAACGTAGAAAAAAGGCAATATAGAACTTTTCAGTGTAAAAAAAACTCACTTCTAGGGGGATCGATCGTCTGATCACGTACTTAAAAACCGATCCGGGTCATACTTGGGTGTGACTAATATAAAAATAGGAAAACCCATTACCATTTAATTGTTTCTAAAACTGAATATGTGATACTAATGGAATTGGTTCAGTTCTATATTTGTGCCGGTTAGTCCCACAAACTTTAATAACTGAAACTCCAGATCGTAACCACCAACTCGAACTACATTCAACGATAGATAATGTGATATGTAGTATTCTGTGTCGAATATAACATGTCGCATCGAAATCGGCTGAAAATACGTATTCTATCAACGATAAACACGTTTGCGTAACGCGACACCATTTGCAGGAGACTGTTTGTCGATCAGCGTAACGCGGCGGTGTTCATATCAATTCAGTTATTTTCACTAGAATTTCCGTTTTTCCTGCGATTTTAATTCACAGCCTCATTTCTGTTGATGTATACGAGAAATGCTTAGAATAAATCGAGACTCAAACCATATACCAGAGCTGAAAAACGCAATTGCATTTCAAAATGCGAAAAAGTGCAATTCAGCGATGGTGTCGCGTTACGAAATGCAGCGCGCTATATTTATCATATTCAAAGCGAAAAATCTCAAAATGAATATTCTTTCAAATATGAAATATAGTGTGGATAATTTTACACCTGTTTTATCATATGTCCCCGAGGCTAATTTTCGAATGCAGACCCAATTTCTCGATGAAAGTCGGCTCCTCATGGTGTCGCGTTACGCTGGAATGTGTCATAAGACGAGTTTGTACAATCCCATTGAATTCCACCACTTAATTGTATCTTACTGATACGGCCTTACTGTTGAGGTCGAAATACGTATCTGTCAATATACAATTAAGTGGTGGAATTCAATGGGATTGTACAAACTCGTCTTATGACAAGTGAAGACATTCCACTAAAAAGTTCAAAATAATTTTCTTAACAAAACAGCACTGTTGGATGGATAGGACCGGGAAGTGATAATTCACTTCATCGTACCGTTTGACTTCTCTCAGTTAGATGGCTTCACAAGAAGATAAGCAAGTTTTTGCCTTTCTCGTATACGAAGTATACGTAAAGGATATATGATCACTCCAAAACCACACTTTTGATAGAAAGCTCGGAGACCCATAGTGTTATATATACTAATCGACTCAGCTCGACGAATTGAGGTAATGTCTGTTTGTGTGTATGTATGTACTGCCGCTAACCGCAAGTCGAGCACATCTGTATATGGGCCTCCATATACAGATGTGCTCGACTTGCGGTTAGCGGCAGTGTATGTGTTTTTTTTTCTTCCTAAGCAATGAAGGGGGAATCTGCTCAACAGACATCCTGGGTTTTCCAGGAAGTGCGGGGTTAGGGACCACCTTCAACAGCAAACGAGAGAGGGAGGACTACATCCCCGACCAGCTAAACCGTTTCCATTGCCGCCAAGCCCATCGTCCTTTCGGTACAACCAGAAAGTAATGCTTCAAAGGGGAGCCAGTGCACAACGCACCCTCGAGGTTAGCTGCGTGTCCTTGCAGCATCGAACATCGCTTTTTTAGAAGAACACCATGGTATCGTTCCAGCGCATTGCCGGCTTTCCAGGTGGCCTTACCACGCCCTATGTCCTCGGAAGGTGGGAAGGATCGACTTCGCGCCAGCTTCGCTCTGCACGACTGGTATCAAGAATGATGATGCCGCGTGCACCTAAATTGACCTCTTTGCGATCGGGCCTATTCGCCAACACAGAGGGACCCCTAGCAGCACAAATGTTGCACATAGGTGACTGCAACTGCTATGTGACCAGATTTAGTCACATTGAAGTTGCTGCAACCATTTTTGTCTGACTTGTGCTGCTCGGGACTTGCCGACCCGGTGCCTACGCCTGCTCCAGCCTTGACGAGGACCCCTTTCCGTCCTCGGGCTTGAAACCCGCCCGGTTGACCGACGCCGCGAAAGCGACGATACCATGTTGTTCCTCGCGCGGCCACTTGTTCGATAAAAGGATCGAGTTCGACCACAGAGCATGACCACCGGTATGACCCATGAAGCCGACTCCTATCCCTTGGACCACCTCTTGTTTGCGCCTGAACTAGCCATCCTTGAGTCTACGCGCCACCTTCTGTGTAGCTCCGAGACGATTTGGGCGATAGCCGATAAAACGGCGTTCCAGCCAACTTCATCTTTACACATCCTCCAAACTAGGTTGTCCGAGGTAGTGTCCAGACCACAAGTGGCAAGCATGTGGTCACGCATTGCACGAGAACGTGGGCACCCGAACAACACGTGTTCCGCCGTTTCCTTTAAACCTACGCACACCGAACACTCGGGCGAGGCCGAGCAAGCTGCGTTACTTGCACTGTGATTTTGCAGCACGATTAAACGCCGGGCACTTCGATCCCCCCATGGAGTGTTTGCTGTTCACAGCTTTGCTGGAACAAATCGAACAATTGGGAGGGTTAATGCAGCATTGTGTCTTATGTCCCTCCAATCCGCAGCGTCGACAGAGATTGCTTCTGTCAGGGCCTTTGCAGTCCCATTGCTTGTGCCCCGGTTCCATGCACTTGAAGCAAACTTCGGGTTGCTCGTATATGTCCACAGGGCACACAGATCATCCCACCTTGACGCTCTCCAACTTGACTACCTTGGAGGCGTCCGCTGCAGATAGCCGAACCAGTGCTACCTGAATCCCTGCCGGACCTTTCCGTAGCCGAACGGCTGCGGTGGGCGTCTCCACTTCACACTGTCGCCGTGACGAGCTCTTCGACTTCGGTGATCTCATCCAGGTCTTTAACTCTTAGATTCACCTCCGTCGTGAGTGCCCTCACCGTATGTATGTATGTGTCTATGTGTACAAAATTTTCTAGACACACTTTTTGAAACTTAGCATTGGCCGAATTACTCGCAACAAGTTCCATTCGACTGAGAATCCTGTCCCATTGTTTGCTATTGAAAATTTTCTATACGCAAAACACGCTAAAAACACTCACTCATATTTTTCAGTATTTTTTTTGCACAAGAAAGGCACCAACACCGCTAGATGGATTAATCAGGGTTTTTTTAAAAGAACTGGACCAGAACTTGCACGGCTGTAAAACCGCAGGTACCGTAATCAAGGGGAACATTGAACAGCGGGGAAACATTGATCAGTTTCACCATTTTCAAGAAGTGAATAAAATATTTCTTTCTGTTATCACAATTACTTACTGTGAGTTAGGTATCTCACTCTTGACTAAATTTGCTGCTGAATGATATAATATTCGGATGAATTTAAATTTATTGTTCAACAAAATTTAATAAAAATTAAATAAAATCAACAATAATTTTTGAACTCACAGCAAGCTGCCTAAAAAGCATTCAAAATAAGTATAAAAACAAGAATAAATCAGCTCGTACCTATAGTTATGTGATAAGTAATCCTATTTTCTTGGTAAATCCATAGTTTTTGTTTCGAAATTTTGATATATATATATTGTTGAAAAACCAGATAATTCCACTAGCGATGATGATGTCTTTCTCGAAACAATCGATGTACATCGCTTCAGCGTAAGAGATTCCAACTATAATTGCCTACCTTAAGACGTTTGCATACGCTTTCTCTAAAGACAAATGATTGATCAAAGTTACCCCAAATGGAAAAATCAAAAAACTCGACAAAAAACATTTTTATAACAAGTTTAAAATCATCAAGTAATCAAGAACAACAGCCTTATATGTTCTACATGTAGCAGTACTAAAAATATGAAAAAAGCTATGGCTTCACTTACGGGGGAAATATTTACAAAACAAGTTAAAAAATGATCTATGTTCTCCCGGATTACGGTACCACCAACCATACACTGATTACTTGAGGATTTTTCGACCCCCTCCCCCAGGTAAATTTATTTTATACAATTTTTTTTATTTGGAGCCTAAGAAAATAATAGACCCCTCCCCTAAAAGCCCTTACATGGTAAGTGTACCATTTCTAGCTCGATAAATTTTATGTTTCAATACAAAAATGTATTTCTTCTAGCAACACCTTGGTTTTTACGCGGTTGGAATTAATTAATTTCTGGTTTAACTTGAACTAGCTTTTTAAATACCCCTGATTTTTTATAAATTTTTTGTGATTTCTTTCGTGGGCTTAACTATTATTTTCATTGACGCTGACTAAACTTAACGACTAATACCAAACCGTGTGAAAAAAAACCTGGGTGTACAGCAATATTCCGATTTTATGACCTTCCTGGTGAACTTGGGGTGATAAAATAGGGAATGTGACAAAACCGTTTTTTTTTTTAATTTTATGTTCTTTAATTCATTTCGCTTATATAAGTCAGTTTATGCCTTGGAAAGTCAAAATGCGTGAACGGTACCTGTTATTTCTTGTTGAAAATGATTACAAAATCCTTGATAGGTACTCAGAAGTGATTTATAATAAACCACAGGCGGTGAAAGTTATTGCATGAAAATCATTATTTACAAAATTTAAAAGAACGACTAAAATTTTCAATTTTTCTTGCGGTGACAAAATTGGGTCAAAACGTAACAAAATCGGGTCGTGATAAAATCGGAAATGTGATAAAATCGAAAATGTGATAAAACCGGAGGTAGACAAAATCAGGGAGTGACAAAATCGGGTCAACACACGGATCGATTTGCAAAACTAGATGTAGGACTGAGTTGTATACATTTACAGAACATTAACATATATATTGCTGCATAAAAATACAAACCCATACAAACAACCCCAATCATCTATTATTCAAATTTAAGTTCACAATTGTATTTACTTGGATGACGACAAAAAATATTCAGTAGTTGTATACACAGTTTACGTCATTAAATAAAAAAACGTCGGGAGAATCTCTTGATTATCAGGAAAATACTAGTGACATGTTTTTATGATTTCTTTTTTAAGAATTCGATGGAATATAATGTTAAAATTTCGAAAAGAATCCATAAGTTTTCAATATAATATGAATATACATTTATTCTCATGACAAAAATAACTTTTGCGTCTTCTACTATTTATAATCAGTAACGTTTACAGTTTCATATATTATAAATTCAGGGCTGTCATAAACTGAGCAAATTTCAATCCGTGAAATCCGCGACTAACAAAATGAAATCTGCGACTGCAAAAACAAAACCGTGACCAGCATGAATAATGGTCAAATTACTCAAAAACACATTTCAATGCGAAACTTCAATACATTTCCTTTTCATCTGTCGACATTGACGACATATTGAACAATAAAAGAAAAAATAAGCTGTACTATACACAATGGCATAGTTGACGTATCAATCATAAGCATCATGTTACAACAAATCAATGTTAAACGTAAAGATATGCCAGACAAGGATGTTATCGATCATTTAGTAATCTGCCTTCGATCATTTAGTAGTTTGTCAATAACTCATTCCAGAGGCTAAATTTCAAAATGTGTTGTATGGTGGACATCTAGTGCAAAGGTTTTTCTACAACTCTTCCTAACAGTTCGTTGTTTGAATTTCACTAATAACGGAGCTATAGCGCTAGTAGCAGTAACTTAGACTAAATGATTGCATATTTTGTTATCACTAAGTATAAGTATAGAAACTAGCACCGTAACTCCTTTAATAGTGGAATTCGAACATCGACCTGTTAAGGAGAGTTGTAGAAAAACCTTCGCACTAAAAGTCCACCATACAACACATTTTGAAATTAGGCCGGTGGAATGAGTTATTGACAAACTACTAAATGATCGAACGCAGATTACTAAATGATCGATAACATCCTTGATGCCAGAAGTAAAAAAGTAACATGATATTCGGAGTAGAATCAACTTGAAATTTCTAATGATTTCTACGTTTACCTTGATCTAATATATACAGAACGATATAGCATAACAAATATGATTTATATAGATCATTGCATTACTCCGGGAAAGAATAGCTAGAATTTGAAATCTTCTTTGAAATCGAAAAGTGCAGATTCTTTGAGGTATTTCTAAACCTTGTGCGATTCTTCAGAGAGTTTCAAAAATCCTAACCAACAAAGCTTGAAGAACTCTCTGACAAAAGGATGCGAGGAACGGCCTGAAAGATCTGCGGTTTTTCGGACAAATTGGACAATATTACAATTAATTGCATATTATTCGGCAACTCGGCCGTACGAAAACCATTTTTTTGTTAAATATCTTGACGTGCATATGCACAGCATATGTTTCGAAATGGACAAATTGATATGAAATTTGCAAAAAAGCATCCACGTGTCTTGGAGGGACTCGAACCCTCAACCTCATACTCTCTAGATAGGCGTGATAACCCCTACACAACAAGACCACTTAAAGGTCACGTTTGCGGAAAAGCCATCAGAATCCGAGTACCAACCTCCACCGCGGTTAGCTCTCTTTTTTGCAAATTGAATATCTTTCGGATGCTTGATTTGTCCAATCTCCACATGTGCTTTACTGTTGTATATCCACAGTCAAGCAAGTGCACATTGCATTGTTTATTAAACGAGCAAGCAAGCCCTTGGCACAGCAGAGTGCGATTGATTCGCATTCTATACCATCCCGCGGTTCTTCTACTTCTAGCTCCATCCTTCGCCTAGTGTTAAGGCAGGTTGACCGAATGTCTGAAATATCGGTGCTCCACCAGTATATCGGTAGAACCTTCCTCGGGATAGTGGCGTCGCCGGCGCGATAGGACAGCATAAGCACATTCTCAATTAGATTGTCGGTATCAACCTCCAATCCAGATAGTCGGTCCCAGGACTTGTGACCAGACTCGATAAACCTAAAGCACCTTTCGCTGGAGACTTACGCCCTCACCCAGGACCTCTTGGGCCAGGTTCCTATCCAGTTTTACGCGAGCGGTAATGGCCACCTGCTTGCCTGATGCTTCGCACGTTTATCTGTTTATCTGTTCTGTGATATTATATTTGCTGCTTGACTGGTAACGTTCAGTTATGTACCGAGTGAATGAAAAAAAAAGTTCATATACGTAGTCAATACCAAACTTTTAAAACGGCTTATCTGCTTTTGTAAGCAAAAATTCAATCGTCGATTTGAGGTATCTGATGGAAATTCCACGCAAATTCATGGTGTTGGTTTGCGTGGGAGTGCTATCAGACTCTTCAAATCGACGTTTGAATCTTTGTTCACAAAAGCAGATAAGTCGTTTTGAAAAATTGGTATTGAAGTCCGAATTGAATTATTGAATGACGATACGTTTCATCCATTTCTTCTGCATGTACTACTTTCTAGCTACACGCATGCCTACATATAATGCCATTTGGCCTCATCGGGGGTGACAAAGCGAGAATGCTTTCAACACAGCGTGTTGAAGGAGATCTGACTGTACTAATATCTAAAGAGGCTGCACTCAAATCGGTTGTTCCAATCGAGCACAAGGTTGTTAAAGGTAGGAGTATTGCGCCTCTTTGTTTTTAATCCAGGCTCGTTACTAATATCTATGCTATCTGATTCTGATTGCAAAAACGTGACAAACGCTATTATATTATGACAACTTGAACATTAAGAGAGATTGACTGATCTGTTCAGTTGTTATTTTTCAATTTCATTACTGGGATAATTCACGGGGCGCAACCACCAGAAACTGTACTGAATGTACATTCATTAATTATGTTTTACACGATTAGCGAAACGAGTTTAGAAGCCCTTCAAATGTAAGCGATTTCATCGCCGCAACGGTGACAACTATTCGCCGCGATTCTATATAACTTGGTTACTGCATGCGACGTGAGGGTTTATGGAAGGGGGGTGGTGTCTGGCTTTTGCCATTCTCTTACGATCCGCATAAACAAACAAACAAATATTCGAAAAAAATAATTTGTAGGGTATCGGCAGATATTCCCGGCAGGTTATTGCACTTCGGCACACCCCTCTAATAATGCTGCAATTGCATCTTTAAGTTCAATAAATTACCCTCTTTGGGCGTGCTTAGAGTTGCAAACTAGAGTAAGCTTTCTAAAATCAGTATCGCGAAAGGTTTCAAATGATGAATTTCTCAAAATTAAACTTCTTTATCAAAAAAGTATCAGGTAGGTGTAGTAGTGGACACTTCCCTGTATAACTGGTACCAAATATATGTATTTTCGAAAAAAGTTCTCACTTTTGAGAAAATCCGCGAGAGATGTCTTGCGCCATACATATTCCTGGCGTATAACTTCATGTTGCTATCTATACATTATATGTTAGCCACTGGATGCTAGCAGCGGCGGACAGGAAAGCAGCTTCTGTTGGTAATTCATTCCAACTAGCTGCATCGTAAATTCTCGAATGAGCACACACGATTACGGAACTGCTATGGCAAAATAATATTTCTATATTTGATTTTCGAGGACCAGTGCCGGGAATACAATCCGTAACCCTATATTCTGGGAAATACTTTTCGTAATTGACGTACCGCCTTTATATCAATCATGTGGGCTTAAGCACGGAAAGTAGCCAAGGAAATTTTTCACCTCAAATTTCATAGACCAGGACCTAGATTCGAACCCAATATCTTTCAGAATAGTGTGCTTAGTAGCTGAGAGCTTCAACGCTGAGCAACGGAAGTGTCCCGTTATTTTATTGACACTTTTTCTAAGGTTGTGTTGTATTCGATTATAGCCATCGGATAAAAGGAGAAATCAAAATTGAAAAAACCTCATACATGTGCTATTGAAAAGGTTGTGAAAAATGAATGGAACTCAACCACGTAAACCACGAATTTGATAAAATGTAATAATTCGTCCGTGAACGAACTGGCCCTATTTTTTTCCTAAAGCGCTTGGTACAGTACTGCAAAACGGAATTCTATCAACAACTGCTCTCTCATAGAGGCAAAACTTCTGCTTCCGATGTCGTGTTTTTCGTAACTTGGTTGTTCTGCTGCCTGTTCATGGCTTGCCTCAGTGTGCGCCACAGCCTGCTGCGATCGGAGCGGAGAGCTGTACGCTGTTGAATGGGTGAATACTTGAAAGAGAAATAAAACGCCACTCGACGGTTTCTAGGCGGAGACTGAATTTATTACAAGTTTTTTGTATTGATTATGTTTTGAATGATATTTTGTAATATGGATTGATATAGCTTCGTGGGAGCTTTATGTAATATTATCAGCTGGGTGGATCCTAGGTCATTTCGGTACCACACCTCCCCCCCTTCTTCCGTTACACTTTCATATCTACGCCCCTGAACTATTTGTAATTCCTATGCCAAAAGCCAGATGACGATGAGGGACAACTCAATTATGACGTCCACTACTTTTTGATATTTCTAGAACCCCCTCCCCCTCTGTTACGCTTTTTTGTATACCTAGTATATGTAGTGTCACACAATCTTAGACCCCTCCCCCATAAAACCTTTGACGTAATTTTTTAATGACCCCTAATCACTGAAAAGTTAGAGTATATAGATTGCCATATTTTTAGGCGTTGGTTAAAAGGAACTTCAGAGACGAAATTGCCTTTGTTTCTCTTTGAACACTATGGTGTCGCTACATTTCCATATTTGCTTGGGACAGTAAAGCCTTCATGTGGAGTATAACAGTAAAAGTTTTTTGAATAATATATTAAATGTGATCATACATTATATTGGTTCTAATTATGATGGCTTTGGCCCCGATTCTGGATTTAATTAGGTTCAATGACGACAGGCAGTTTGCCGCCCTGGCTTGCTCATAAAAAATACAGCCTGAAAAATGTTTAAATCATACAATCAATGATTCGTTTAAACAACAAACAGAATGGCATGCTCGTGAAACAGAACTTTCAACGTTGTGCACGTTGGTTTCGTACATTTCACTTAGACGGAGCGTTATTTCTCGAGGAAACTAGTTTGTCTTAATGCTATTGATAGAGATTGAATCATGAAAGTTTTTGAAAATTGAAACTGTTTGCAAATTTTAAAATTTAAAGAAAAATCATTTGAAAGCAATTGGGAACAGAAACATCTAAAGTTTCGTTACTATTATACCGTCCATGATTCAATTAAATATTAACAAAATCAAACTTAAGCTCCTAACAGAGAATTACCTTTTATACAGTATTCTAAAAAGTTTTAAACAAATAATGAAGTAAAATGCTAGCTCGTTTTTGCTCATTCGACTTCGGCTATCTTCGGCGTCGACACGAATCTCCGGGAAGAAAAATAAGGTTGCGCTGAATTCCTCGGTCGACACGTTACACGTTAGTATTAGTGCAGGGCTGGTAGCAATCGGACGTGCGAGTTCGTTTGCCGTGTAGTGAGTTTGCATTTCGGCATTTCGTCAGCTTTCCTTTAGCGGTGAGTTTTTTTTATTGCTGTTATATTTCTAACAACTGGGTTAACATTTGGTGTTGCACACATACTTATCTTAAACAATACGGGACTCACACATATGGCAATATATCGCACACCAAGATGAATACCAGTCAGAGTAACAGTAGTCAGCTCCTGTTAATTCATGAAAACAAACGCCTGCTGCTTGGCTGTGTTAGCAAACGTGTTTTGCTGGTGCAGAGAAGACGCGACCTGCGGGTTGTTGATTTGGTTTTTATTTCTACATGCTTCTTTATAACATTTTGCTGTGTCGATGCGGACTATTCGTTCGTTCGCGTACAGTTGCGCTTAAAAGGCGAGGCCTGATATGGCATAGCTTGTTGTTGTATCACGGTACTTAATTATGGATTCGAAGAAGTTTGTTCTTTAAAAACATATTGAATCAATGCGTTTTTATTGACTTATATTAGTTTTTTAAAATAATGTTATTTATTTATTGTTGGTTTCTTTTTTAATTTTGTTTTTTTAGTTGTTTATTATTAAGTTTTTCTTCTACATATTACTAACCCTTACTTTACTATTAAAACAATAGAATTAGTATTTTTAGCGACGCGATGGTTTTATCAGATTTAGTTGATATTTGTCTGGGAATGATTCCCCTTAATTTTCTTTCACGGGACAGTTAGTTTGGGTAAGCGGGCATCACACGGTTACTTTATATAGCCCTAGGCAAGATGAGCACATGCGTGATTGGGTGGCTACATTATCAATGTATACCGTCCACTTGAAGGATAACCCGAAGGTGAAAAGGAAACGCTCTACGTTCTGCTAGAGCAGACATAAGGAGATTCGTATTGCAAAGCAGGAAAAGTATTGGACGCTGGACGGGATGTGCTGACCGTATCGAATGAACCTATCGAACACATTTTTATCGTCGATCGATTCTTTTCCGACATTACCTATAGCATAGCATAGTTACGGGTACTTCGTAGATTGGACACTAGTGATACTCATGTTTTTCTTTTGAAATCCTTATCAGAAATCAAAGTGGGTGTGGTCTTTGATTTCAATCTAGGATAAAAATCACAAAAGCATGAGGATTACTACTCCTGGCTACGCCCATCTTCACCGTAACTTGGGAGGGGAAGGAAGTGTTTGTGTAGTACTTACTTAACGAGAGGCCCCCGACTCAGCGACACCCTCATAATTACCACGGAGTTGGATATTGGGGAAGGTATTCATTGGGTCAGGATTTGCCTGTAGCTGACAATGTGACCGTGGTAGATCTTACACCGTAACACAGATTCTTTTCCGACATTACCTATACCGCACTAACTTTATTTAGCAGTATATGTTTGCGTTAAAGGTGATAGAAAAAATTGACGAAGAAATTAATCTTGCTTCTTCTGTAAAACCCGGAAAACTCGTCATCTATATTCAAAACGTGGTAGCTTTTCCTTTTCTACTTTTTTACAACAATTGTTGCGTTTTGCACGCGTTCATCTGTCAGTCTCTGCGTTTTACTCTTGTAAGCACTTGATAATGGAATCCATTCTCACCGTCCTTATCGTGCTGCTTTTTTTTCTTTCGTCGGTATAATCCGATATCCGCTAAGGTTGTAAAGATGGGAATAATGTCAGTGATTCCGTGTTGTGCACACATTCTTCCTCTATAATGGGACTACTTCCAACTGAAACTTGACATGCTTTCAACTTGCTGTTCTATAGGCATACTTGCAACTGCTGTTCTTTAGCATATTTACAGTTATTGTCAATCCTACGCCTTTGCTCGCAAGGTTAACTGGAGACCTTCTCCCCCCCTCGTAACGTTTATTGTACAGTTGATTTCATTTATTTGTAGGTAGACACCGTTAAGCTTAAACTGTCCCCTCCCTTGTCTTTATTGCGTTACGTAATTTGGGAACAGCTCCTTAAATACTAAGAGCGTCTGACTAAATAGTTCTGTCAGCACTGGTTGATCAGTTTGACTCAGATTCGTTTTGTACGGAAATTCCGTTCTTAACTTTCGATGTTGAAACACAACCTAAGGTGCCGGCCAGAGTAAACGCGATGGGACACGTCTCCCGTAAAGGAATAACATTTATTATCAATGAACTGAACTGTCAAATTGCACTGTCGCATCGCGTGGTTGCGTTTACTCCGGCATCCCTCTAAGTTCCCCACAATACAAGGTTCGAAGCCGCATCTCTCCATCCTCGAATGCCCCCACGCTCGCCAAGTCGTTTTGCACCTGGTCTGCCCACCTAGCACGCTGTGCTCCACGCCGTCTCGTACTTGCCGGATCGGAAGCGAACATCATCTTTGCAGGGCTGCTGTCCGGCATTCTTGCAACATGTAGCATCCTTCCGACTTTAGCTACCTTCTGGATACTCGGTTCGCCGTAGAGCTGCGCGAGCTCATGGTTCTTCTTGCACGCCGCCAAAGATGGTCCTAAGCACCCGTCTCTCGAATACTCCGAGTGCTTGCAAGTCCTCCTCGAGCATGGTCCATGTTTCGTATCCGTAGAGGACTACCGGTATTATTAGCGTCTAGTACATGATAACACATTTGGTACGGTGGCGAATCTTTTTTGACCGTAGTTTCTTCTGGAGTCCGGCATTCTTGCAACATGTCCTGCCCATCGTACCCTTCCGGCTTTAGCTACCTTCTGGATACTGGGTTCGCCGTAGAGCTGGACGAGCTCGTGGTTCATTCTTCGCCGACACACACCGTCTTCTTGCACACCGCCAAAGATGGTCCTTAGTATCCGTCTCTCGAATACTCCGAGTGCTTGCAAGTCCTCCTTGAGCATTGTCCATGTTTTATGTTCCTAGAGGACAACCGGTCTTATTAGCGTCTTGTATATGACACATTTGGTTCGGTGGCGAATTTTTTTCGACCGCAGTTCCTTCTGGAGCCCGTAGTAGGCCCGACTTCCACAAATGATGCGCCTTCGTATTTCATGACTAACATTGTTATCAGCCGCAAGCAAAGATCCAAAGTAGACGAATTCCTCGACCACCTCGAAGGTATCCCCGTCTATCGTAACATTGCTTCCCAGGCGGGCCCTGTCGCGCTCGGTTCCGCCCACAAGCATGTACTTTGTCTTTGACGCATTCACCACCAGTCCAACTTTTGTTGCTTCACGTTTCAGGCGGGTGTACAGTTCTGCCACCTTTGCAAATGTTCGGCCGACAATGTCCATGTCATCCGCGAAACAAATAAATTGACTGGATCTGTTGAAAATCGTACCCCGGCTGTTACACCCGGATCTCCGCATGACACCTTCTAGCGCAATGGCACGAAAGTCCATCACCTTGTCTTAGTCCCCGGCGCGATTCGTACGAACTGGAATGTTCGCCCGAAATCTTCACACAGTTTTGCACACCATTCACCGTTGCTTTGATCAGTCTGGTAAGCTTCCCAGAGAAGCTCGTCCATAATTTTCCATAGCTCTACGCGGTCTATACTGTCGTATGCCGCCTTGAAATCAACGATAGATGGTGCGTTGGGAACTGGTATTCACGGCATCTTGAAGGATTTGCCGTACAGTAAAGATCTGGTCCGTTGTCGAGCGGCCGTCAACGAAGCCGGCTTGATAACTTCCCCACGAACTCATTCACTAATGGTGACAGACGACGGAAGATGATCTGGGATATCACTTTGTAGGCGGCATTAAGGATGCTGATTGCTCGAAAGTTCTCACACTATCCAGCACGTCGCCTTTCTTGTAGATGGGGCATAAAACCCCTTCCTTCCACTCTTCCGGTAGCTGTTCAGTTTCCCAGATTATGACAATCGGTTTGTGCAGGCAAGTGGCTAGCTTTTCCGGGCCCACCTTGATGAGCTCAGCTCCGATACCATCCTTACCAGATGCTTTATTGGTCTTTAGCTGTGGATGGCATCCTTAACTTCCCTCAAGGTGGGGTCAAGTTGGTTTCCATCGTCCACTTAACTTACGTAGTCATCTCCTCCGCTGCCTTGACTTTCACTGCCTGTACTCTCAGCGCCATTCAAATGTTCCTCGTAGTGCTGCTTCCACCTTTCGATCACCACACGTTCGTCCGTCAAGATGCTCCCATCCTTATGCCTGCACATTTCGGCTCGCGGCACGAAGCCTTTGTGAGATGCGTTGAGCTTCTGGTAGAACTTGCGTGTTTCTTGAGAACGGCGCAGCTGTTCCATCTCCTCGCACTCCGCTTCTTTCAGGCGGCGTTTCTTCTCCTGAAAAAGGCTGCCTTCGCTTCCGTCTACGTTCTGCCGGAAACCTTGCTGCAGCGCGACCGCCCGCGCTGCGTCCTTCTCCTCCAGAATCTGTCTGCACTCTTCGTCGAACCAGTCGTTCCGTCGACTTCGTCCCATATACCCGACGTTGTTCTCCGCTGCGTCGGTAATGGCTGCTTTGAATGTATTCCAGCAGTCCTCAAGAGGGGCCCCATAGAGCTCACCGTCTTCCAGCAACGCTGCCTCGAGGTGCTGCGCGTATGCAGTGGCGACATCAGGTTGCTTCAGTCACTCTAGGTCGTACCGCGGCGGTCGTCGGTACCGAACATTGTTGATGACGGATAGTTTCGGTGCAGTTTCACCATCACCAGATAGTGGTCAAAGTCGATGTTAGCGCCACGATATGTCCTGACGTCGATAATGTCGGAGAAGTGCCGTCCATCAATCAGAACGTGGTCGATTTGTGATTCTGTCTGCAGTGGTGATCTCCAGGTGTACCGATACGGGAGGCTGTGTTGGAAGTAGGTGCTGCGAATGGCCATATTCTTGGAGGCGGCGATATCAATTAGTCGTAGGCCGTTTTCGTTCGTCAGCCGGTGAGCGCTGAACTTCCCAATAGTCGGTCTAAACTCCTCCTCTTGGCCAACCTAAGCGTTCAAATCTCCTATGATGATTTTGACCGAGTTTCCAATCGCTAGTCCCTTTTCGTCGCGGTGGTCTTCGCCGATGGTTCCGGTCCGTACTCTCTTGTTGATTGTTCGTTGCCTATGTTTTTTTAAAGGCTGGCTTGCAGAACCTGACACCAAACCCCATAACATTTCCGGAGGACCATCCCTCCTTATTCCCGGTGGCCAATGTTTCACAGTTTCACTTAGAGTCCCTTGCTGACATTCGGGCGATGGTCAGCCGCCCCTAACATGGAGAACAGACGCTGTTGTGAGCCGATCCTGACATGGAGAACAGACGCTCAGTAAGATTTGCACTTCCGGAGAGGAGCGAACCCCCTCTTCCCTGTCAGCATACGACCAAAGTTCCCACCGGGGTTGGTTACGCGATCTTTCCTAAGGATGCTCGTATCCCGTCCAGCACCACGGGGAGGTAGGGATAGGAGTAGCAGGGTAAGAGGCTAAGGACCGCGAGATAGGGTCTATTTTAATCCTTCAGGTACGCGAAGTACCAATGGTACGCTTTACCCAGCATTTGCCCTGCCATTTTTAACCATATTAGCTACATAATTAAACAAAACAAAATTAAAGAAAATATAGTCAAAAGTCCAAAATATATTCAGATGTCCAAAATACTTCATTTACCCTATTGTGACACACTGACACTTTTTAAGTGGATTTTGAAATTTAAGCATCTTTCTTGAAAAAAAAAAACTTTTTATGCGGTTTTTAACACGGTTTTTTACGCTGGTTTTGATATTTAAGCATTTTTATTAAACCAATACCAAATTTTCGAAATAACCTAGGGGGAAAGACGGCTTTGGCAGGTTTTGTTCTATTATTGGAAGGGGGGTTTTTATCGACCAAATTTTATGAAATTTGGCCACAATATTCTTTGATATGCAAAGAATGTTTAGGCCAAATTTGAGCCTAGTCAGTCAAAACCCTGCCAATAATAGAACAAAACCTGCCAAAGCCGTCGTTCCCCCTATTTGCTTTCCACTCAGCGAACTGGACTATCGAAATTCATAATTGGCGCCTTATGAATCTTCGACTGATTATTCCACCAACAGTGCTTCTTATACGCAGTTACCTTCCCGAGTAATCAAGCGTCGATGGGCGTGTGGTCTACATACCGGCCTCCCGACCCCGACGTCCATGGTTCGAACCCAGTCTGCCGCACTTCACTCTTTTTCAAATAAAAATCATCAATTATAAGGCAACATATTGAAATTCATACCGATTCCTTGTGGCAAATTTTCATAAGGCGTTTGATTGAAAATCATCCGTACGTTTTCCTCAGTGTCTAAAAACAAAGATTCAAACGTTGATTTGACGAATCTGATAGCACTCCCATGCAAACCAACACCATCAATGGACAGGCTTGAACTACCTGTTGGTGGTGTTGGTTTGCGTGGGCTGCAGGGAATCAATATTCGAGCAACGCCCAATATACCCTTTGTCAGAACCTGAACACAATATGACAAGAATCATTTGCCTTGCATGCTCTAATATTTCCGAGAATACGAGACTATTTTTGTAATCAGCGTTAGATTCTCGAATATTTCCATGAAAGTAGAAACTACGATAGCATAAAACCGAAATTTGCTCTAGAGAGAATGCAAAATAACGGAATGAAAAGTTAGCAACAAAATTGTGTTCTTTTTTGTCGTGGACAAAATTTTTCGGATCTTTGTCACGCTCATGCCCGTTTGTTGACAAAAAAGAACGAGCAGGACGGGAACAACTTCGAGCTACTTAGAGCTGCTCATTGGACAGCACTATTATCTCTGACAAAAACAAAGCTTTGTCGTTTGTTCTCTTTTGTCGTTTGTTTCGTATGGGCATCGACGAAAAATGGATTCCCTGGTGGGGTGCTATCAGATTCGTCAAATCGACGTTTGAATCTTTGTTTACAAAAGCAGATAAGTCGTTTTGAAAATTTGGTATTGAAACGTAAAATAATGTCGAATGTCTAATGTCGAAGATAATCAGTTGCCGTTGGTGAAAGACACCAAATTGGCGGTCAAAACTGAAAAAGTACGACGGAAAGGGTGCGCACCTATTCGCCATCGATGAGTTCTTTGATAGGCTGTCGTGTGATAATCAGAATATCGAAAGTTCGCTACAGGTCGCGATAATCTACCGGAGTTTGTCAGAGTCGTACGACAGTCTGGTGACGGCAATGGAGAGCCCGTCAGAAGCGGACCAGACGATCGAGTTTGTGAAGCAGCGGTTGGACATTGGACATTGAATGTGCACAGAAGAAGAAGCGAACGTACGAAGAAACGAATTTGTTACCAATACCGAAAAACGGGACACAACCGGACAAATGGTCTGGTGCTTCGATATGAATTCAGCCGGAGGCGAAAAGGTAGTGAAAAGGGACCCCCAAATTTGATTCGGTGTGGGAGGTGATCAGCAGGGAAACTGGTACGTGGATAGTGGCTGTTCGGCTGCATGACCAGTGACCGGGGGCATTCTTCAGCAAAATCAATATGAGCGTGAAGCGAGATGTGACGTTGGCGAATGGTTCTGCCGTGGAATCTGCCTGATAGGCGAAGGCACGCCAAAATGTATTGATGTTAAAGATAAAGTGAACGAGGTGATCAAGAGAAGTGTTGTACGTTCGGGGACTGGACAGTGGCTTGATTTTGGTCCGGAAACATGCCCAGGGAAAAAATGGGAATGAACTTCGACTCAGACAAAGAGTGGAAGCCGTTGGATATCTGTGTGAAGGATTGCATGCCTTGATATCTGAAAGAGGCTTGAGAACATGGTGAAGCGGAATTGTCGTGCTGACGTGCAATGAAGCTAACGAGCGTTTGCTTGAGGAGGATCGCCTTAAGGGAGAAACAGAAGATTCTGACTATCAGTATGTGCAGACAAGTAGCCAGCTTTTCCGGGCCCATCTTGATGAGTTCACAGTAGTAGTTCAATCAGTAGTCATCACCGGCCGCCACCTTGGTGCTTAATGCCTTTGATTACAGTGACATTTAAGTGTTCCTCAAAGTATTGCTTTCACCTTCCGATTACCACACGTTTATCCGTCAAGATGCTCCCATCCTTATCCTTGCAATTTTCAGCTCGCGACACGAAGCCTATGCGGGATGCGTTGAGGTTCTGAGGTGATAGAACGTGTTTCTTGATAACGGCACAGCTGTTCCATATCCCCGCATTCCGCTTCTTCCAGGCGGCGGATAAGGCGGATCTGCTGTCGCCGCTGCCGTTAATAGCGTTCCACGTTCTGCCAGGTCCCTTGCTGCAGCGCGACCTTCTGCGCTGCGTCCTTCTCCTCCAGAATCTGTCTGCACTCTTCGTCGAACCAATCGTTCCGTCGACTTCGTCCCACATACCCTCAAAATAATTCGCTATCCTGCAAAAAAAGTTTCGTGGGGGGAGGAAGGGAGTCAACAATTCCATAACTGCACCCATGTATCACATATGTTGCCCCAACTGATATGTGACCAGATTTAGTTACAATCATGTTGCTGCAAGCATTTTTGTCTGACTAGTGCTGCTCGGGTTGGCCTAATTTGCGTTACGTAATTTGTGAACGCCATTAGGCCGAATACCGTTTGCCGAACGGGTCGTTTGGCCGAATGCCCTTTGTCCGAATAGTTATAAAATTTGAACTCAGATTACGAGTAGCGAAGAGTGAGAAATGTAACGTGAGTAATGAGAAGTAAGAAGTGGGAAGTGAGATGTGAAAAGTAGGCAAAGAAAAGTGAACTAAGAACTTCTTACTTCTTTTCCCTTCTTCCTTCTTTCTTCCCCTTTCTTCCTTCTTTCTTCTTCCTTATTTTTTTCTTCTTCTTCCTCCTGCTTTCTTCCTTCTTCTTTATTCCTACTTCCTTCTTCCTTTCTCTTCTTCCTCTTCATTCTACCTTTTTCCTCCTTCCTTCTTTCTTCTTCCTCCTTCCTTCTTCTATCTTCCTTCTTCCTCTCTCTTCTTCCTTATTCCTTCTTCTTCCTTCTTTCCTTTTCCTTTTTCCATCCTCCTTTTTCCTTCTTCTTTGTTTCTTATTCCTTCTTCTTTCTTCCTTTTTCCTTCTTCCGGCATTCGGCCAAATGACCTCAAACCCTCTGCATCGCAGTGTTCATGCCTCGACCTCGATGATTATGTCCAGCCTTTTGCACTAGACTACCTCAAATGTTTAAAGGGCTCTGACCTAGCTTTGACGATAATTGCCTAGCCTCTGTATTGGGGCTTACCCACGTTGTCTTGGAACATCTTCATTCTTACGAGTACCTCCTCTCATTGGGCATGGATCTCTTTTTCTCTCCCTTAACCCTCTTTAAGTTGATAACCTTCCTCCAGAGCAGGTTATCCTCCAGGTGAACTTCAGTATCCTTACTTGTCGTTGATACTGGAACACTCGTCGTTTTCGTTTCAGCACCCTGCACGGCTATACACATCACACTCTTTGGAAAGCGGGCTGACGACTACGCACGGCGCCTCTCATATATGTCGTATATTTCTCTGTTTAGATGTGTGCGCTTATGGCGATGTTGATAGTCTAAGCAAAATGCATGGTTCTGGGTTCTGGTAGCTACAATATCAAGAGTTTTATTTCGAATATTCCGGATCATGATTTGTGACAAAGCACTTTAAATTTTCGTAAACACATGAGTGCAACCTACTTTTATTTGTTCATTTCATTCATAAGGCCAATTTTAATGAATTATTCAATTATAAATGAATTAATTATAAATTACGCAACAAATTAACATGGATGTAAGTACTGGACTTTCGACTGAAAAAAATGCACGTATAAACGCAATCAGTTTTAATTATCTACGAACCTCAAATGTACCATTCATAAAATACGTCATGCTACATGAGGGGGCGGCACCAGACGAATCTGTATCTGTAAAAAATATTAAAGATGTAGCACAAAAAAGTCATCTTAGTCTCACTTCTGACGTCCTTTATCTACCACCCAGGCGCCATTTTGTTTCTACAGCACTTCTGTACAGTACTGCAAAATCGATTCATATCAACAGCTCCTACAGCTACAGTCGTTCAGCTGGCTCGCTTCTGCTTCCAATGTAGCACATGACGGCAAGCAGTGCAGCTTGCTGCTGTTCGTCCTACATGTCAGCGTTTGCCTCTGAGAGCGCGGCCTGCTGCGATCGAAGAGTTGTGCGGTGTTGATTGTGGGGGAAGGAATGCTTGAAAGGTAATAAAACGTGTCCGACCAATCGCGGTACCCCAGCTGGAGTTTATACATTTTTTGAATGATTTTATTAAAAGTTGGATGAAATTTGACTTAGAATACAAATTGTCTAAAAGATTAGTAGGTGTATGGGGACATCAACTTTATAACGTTGTTTGTTATACACGGATAAATTGGCTAGGGAATGTCCATAGCTTACATCACGTTTTCACTTAACTTTCATTTCTAGAGAACTCGTCTCTGTTTTTTTGTTGTACCTTTACGCTTCTACTGGAGCTTGGCTTTGTATGTGTGGATTCATTGCATCAATACGGTGCCAAGAATCGAGTTTGCCCTATCCGCATTGGCAATACATCGCATGACTAACTGGAGATGTACAAAGCACTATCGCGTGGCTAAGGCATTTCCCACAAACCACGCCACGCGGTTTCAGTGTGATTGGTCAATTGATTATAATTAAAAACCACGCAGAATGCCTTACGAAGTTCTGAACTGCATCATCATGGTTTATGTTAGCGTTACGTAATTTGTATAAAAATACGTCAGGAGAGTTTTAAATATGTTGTGAACATTAAATGTTTAACATGCTTTTGGAAATTATCTTTAGTCAGCAAGTAATGCGATTATCAGCGGCTGGGGGGCCATACACAAATTGCGAAGGGGATTGTTATAGGCTCTCTAACCCCGCTTCCCCCATAGGTTTTGTTTTCTGAAAAACATATTTTTTGTATGGAGCTTTAAAAAAACAGAACACATTCCACACCTCCCCCTCCCCCCTTCCCTCATAAACATACGCTTAATAAGTGATAAGTGTATGTTAAATGTTAAGGTCCTGCCTGACTGAGTCAGCAAAAATGCTAGTGACTATAGCTGCTGTATTCATTTATAGTTAATTACCTCCCCTTTTTCTCTTCATCATCAGTACCTATGTGAGGGAGCGGCCGTAACGTAGATGATCGATATATGTAATTTCGGAAAATTGGAACTGGAATTGCCACCGACCGTAATAACCTAAAAAAATCAAATCTGAAAGGGTGGGTTGAAGGGGGGGGGGGTGTAATGGTGGGAGAGGGGGAATTTATCGATTTTATGACATAGTTGAAGTAAGTTAACTAACGTTTTTGCTTAGTGTATTCGTAAATAAAGCCGTGTGTTAAAAAAGCGAGTTTTCAGTGAAAAACGACCAGAAGAGTGCTTCAAACCAGTACATGCCACTCCTACACAGCAAACAGTTGTATTCGAAACGTTCCTGCAACAAAACCAACAACTTTGTGCACACTTGCTTCACTCATTTGATTGAGCGCAATCACTGCCCGATGGAAACCTGAATGTGATATTTACTGATAGGGGTTAAATAAAAAAAAATGATATCAGTTGTACACCAGCCGGGATTTATTGTTAAAGAAAAACAATACTGCAATTTGGATCCATCGATCAATTAGATTTAATTATGATTTATTAGGTCTAGAATATTATCTAAAATATTTAAAAATGTTCCAAAAACTAAAGAAAAAATGTGCTCGTATTTATTCGGGTAACTTCGGCTCTTCTCGTGCTCGACGTTTCTCCTCGAGTGAGAAATGAGTTTCTATTGAATTTGATTGCCGCCACGTTAGTATTAGTGTGACGCTGCTAGCAAACGGACGTGCTGTCTTTGTTAGCTACGCTGTGAGTTTGTTGTTAGCTCGGTGCCTGTGCTTCACACCGGTGAGTTAATTTGAAGCGTTATATTTATAACAAGTAGATACACATATAACAGTAGCTCGCACACTGTGATGATCGTTAGCGAGAATCAAACAGAAGTCAAAGCTATGGGAATTGTTAATTTGGTTTTGGCACACAGGGAAGTTTTCTCTTGCTGCGCTGTGTTAGCAAGAGTGTTTCGACTGTACGAAACAAGCGGCGGATTGATTTCATTTCACTTTTTCCCTATGTGATGTTTTATAACGTTTTGTTGCCTCGATGCTGACCGTTCACTCGTTCGCGAGTAGTTACGGTAAAAAGGGAGAGGCATCGTGGTAGCGTAGCTCACAAGGTCATAACGCATCGCTGTTGCTTTATTTAGGTGTGATCGGTGTAGATATGTTTTTGAGTGTGTTTTGCTTATAATTTGGGGCTCATAATGCATTCGGTTATCTTTTTAGCTTTCAGTTTTTCTAACATCAATCATTTATATTTATTATATACATATTTCTTTTTATAGTTTTATTCAATGTTCTATATGTGCGGATTTATATACTATTATTATTCATGAACTGAAATACACTTTAGGCTATTTTTTCAGTTATTGGAAAAGTGGCTTCATAACATTCTACAACGGTATTCCCAATTAATTGAAAACAAAATAACATAAAATATTCGACGAAACACCTACCGTCGAGCCAACGTTCCCAACGAATTCTCGTGCATTGTTGCCATTGGTAATGAGCATAGAGCTTGCTTCGTTCATTTAATTTTCGCTTTTCAGAGCTGTTAGATGTGTACCGTTTTGACTCAGGTCCCGAACATTTTGTCTCAGTTAAGAGTTTGGGGGTTTTTGTCTCGTGGTTAAGAGCAAATTTGGTTTTGTCTCATTTAAGAGCTTTGATTTGTCCCGTGTACGGAGAACCATGCCGTTTTACCTCGTATCGAAGCAGACTACCTCATGACTCAAATTCCGAGCCCTTTCAAAGCGAGTGTTTGCGAGTGAAATCGCGTAACGTTCGGAATATGATTCAAAACTGTACTGTCTTTGATAGCGGATTACTTATGCAAATTTTAGGTGTAGTTGCATTGCAACAGATGAATTTTTTTATTAGCCGGAAGATGGGGCGTGGCGGCGTTCACACGTAAGAACGGTACTACATAAATTGTACATGAATTAACTGCCATTGTCGTTGTATTGTTACCGCCTTGTCTTTAAGCTTTGTGATGAAACAATCTACAATGTTTACTCCTATGCGTGAGAAGGTGTGGGGCTAGACATTTTTCTTTTAATAAAATGTCGACTGGAATTGAACCCAGGGTCACTGGATTGAGAGCTAGGCATGCTCACCACTCAACAATCAGCGCCGTTCATTTGGAATTTGTTTGCTATCATTTAGCACGTCCGAAATGCTTGGGATGTATTTTTGCTCATTATTGTAGGAGTGCCAATTAATTTATTTTAATGGAAAATACGAAAAAAGAGATTTCTGAACAAATCACTACATGTGGTGTGACTTTTGTTATTATTCTTTCTCTGCAAAACCGCAATCGTTATAATGAAACATGAATGCACCTTGATGGCTCGAAAACAAAATGGGGGCTGGGTGATGCTTTTTTATTTTACCCGGCAAGGCATATAGATACCCCCCTTCACAGCGTGGACATTTGCTCATATAAATTTTCAAAAATTTGTATGGACCGTGGACAATCGACATACTCCCTCTCCCTCCTAAACTGTCCTCGTGGTATATGGACAGCCCCTTTAAGGTGGGGCTATTGCAAAAAATTATAATTGCGACACGTATATCATATATAGTTATTTTTAGCTGTGTGATAGTCAGAATCTGGGAAACAGAACAACTACCACAGGAGTGAAAGAAAAAGGTCATATGCCCCATCTACAAGAAAGGCGATAAGCTGGAGTGTTAGAACTTTCGAGTGATCGCTCGACAACGGGCCAGATTTGTACTGTACGGCAAGTCCTTCAAAAGTGCAGTGAATATCATATCCCAACGCAATATCTGTTAATCGATTTCAAGGTTGAATACTAGTAAATTACTAGTATTCAACCTTGAAATCGAATGAATGAAATCGAAATCTAGTAGTAATACGACGTATAGTTATGGAAAACTATGGACGAGAACAGCTATCCCGGGAAGCTGATAAAGACTGAAATCAACGGTGAGTGATGTGCAAAAGGTCTCCAGTAGCCTTGCAAGCAAATGCGTAGGATTGTCAATCCGGAGATGGCAAGTTCGATTCTCGGTTCGGTCTAGGATGTTTTCGGGTTTAAAATTTTATCGAATTCCTGGGCATAGTGTATCCATTGTACTTGCCACACAAGATACATACTCATGCAATGGCGGGCATAGAAAAGCTTTCGATTAATAACTGAGGAAATGCTAATAGAATACTATGTTGAAAAGCCCGCCGGGACTACGACAAGGAGACAACACAAGTATGACTGGTGATGAATGCGTCGAAGACAAAGTACAAGCCAGCGGGTGAAACCGAGCGCAACAGGGTCCGCCTGATGAGAAGCGGTTTTATGGGGATACCTTCTGGGTGGTTGATGTATTCGTCTATAATGGATTCTCGTTTATAGCTGATAATAATGTTAGTCGTGAAATACGAAGGATCATCATCTGTCATCTACTACCGGCCCTAGAAGAAACTGGTGTTAAAAAAGATTCACACCCGCACCAAATGCATCATAAGATCGGAGATCATAAGATCTCTGAGTATTTAAAAGACGGCTTCTTAGGACCATCTTTGGCGGTGTGTGGCGCGAAGGATGAATTACGAGCTTGCCCAACTCTACGCCGAACCATGTATCCAGAAGGTAGCTAAAGCTTGAAGAGTACGATGTGTTACAACATGCTGGACACTGGAAAGGAAACTTGCAAAGATGGTGTTCGCTTCGACCCGACAGGTAGAAGAAGGCGGAAAGCTCAACAAGCAAAGAGGGTCGACTAAGTATAAAACGATTTGGCGAGCGTGAAAATTCGAAATCTTCATATAACGTATTTACCCTCCACTTGTGGAGATAAATAGAGTTCCTAGATGTCTTGAAGAAACCATTCCTGAATATAATATTTTCAGTGCATACTATGTTTAATGAATTCACTTGTTAGAAGCTTTTTTATTTAATTGTAGTTTGTAGTTTAATTTGATTGTAGTTTTACAACTTTAGCAGTAAGGCCGTTCATTCCTGTTGATATTTACTGTAAGGACGTGGCCGGTGAAATATGTGAAAGTAAACTCAGTTCAATAGATAATCCGATTTAATTCTAGTTTGTTCGTGGAAACATATGACGCCATAAAAATTAAGTGGAATAAACACACAAAAATCCTTTTTAAAGAAATGAAGATAGAACTACAGAGAAATAGACCTCCTCTTATAACAAAATGCAACCCAAATCACCGTTACGAAAACATTATTACCCAATGCCAAATGCACTGTGTGTAGACAAGCTAATTGCCGCTTGTCTACACATGGCGGCAGTGTGCAAAAGTCAAGCACAAGCAAAATCGTTGGCAGCGCCAATGGTGGCCTACCGAAAAACTACGAAGAATTGAAGCCATCGTTTGAAAGGCTAACGAGCAACATGTGTTAAGTGAGACGTCTGTTTCTCTGTGGTACATCGCAGGTTATATTTACGTCACATACATGCTTTCGTATTAAATTACAATCAAATAATTCTCTGTATCCAGAGACGATAGTATGGATGAATCTATGACAAAAGGTCTACAAACAAGAAGTCGAAAGGACAGATGGTCGAAAGACAAAAGGTCAAAAATACATAAACACACATACACATAAATACAAAGGTTCGAAAGGGACAAAAGATCGGAAGCAAAAAAGACAAATGAACGCAGAAAGAATAAGGAAGAAGGAAAAAGGAAGAAAGAAGAAGAAAGAAGGAAAGGAAAGATGAATAAAGAAGAAGAGGAAAGAAGAAGGAAAAAATAATAAAGAAGATGAAAGAAGGAATAAGAAATAAAGAAGAAAAAAAGGAAGAATAACTAAGAAATAAGGAAGACAGGAGGAAGAAGAAAAAAAGACAAAGAAAGACAAACAAAAATAAGAACAAAATAAAAAGAATGTAGAAAATGATATAGAAATTAAGAAGCACGATGAAGAAGGAAAAAATGAAAGAAATAAAAAAGAATTATAAGGAAAAAAAGGGAAGCAACCAGCAAAAAAGAATGAAAAAGGTAGAAAGAATATGAATAAGAAAGAAGGAAGGAAGAAAAAAGAGGAGAGAAGGAAGAAGAAAGAAGACAATATCTAAGACGGAAAAAGGAAGAGGAAAGAAAGAAGATAAGAAATAAGAAAGAAGAATAGGAAAAAATAAAAGAGAAGGGAGAAACTAGAAGGAAGAGCACAGAAGGATAAATTAATAAGTAAGAAGGAACAGGGGAGAAAAAGGAATAAGAAAAAATAAGAAAGCAGAAGGAAAGAAGAAGAAAGAAGGAAAAATGAGGGAGAAAGATGGAAAGAAGAAAAAGAGGAAAGAAGAGAAATGGAAGGAGAAAGAAAGAAGACAGAAGAAGGAATAAGGAATAAGGACGAATTAATAAGGGAGAAGGAAAAAGGAAGATTGCAGAAGGAAGATGGAAGAAGGAAAAAGGAAGAAGGAAAAACAAAGAAGAAAGGAGGAATTAAAAGAAATCCTTTTCGCTTTTTTACCATTCGACCTTTTATCACTTTCGACGTTTTGTCCTTTCGACCTCCTGTCCCTAATCCGGTTAGGATATAGATTGTTGGGTATTGGTGGTATATGATAAAGATGTTGATAACAAATTATTTGTCGTTAACACCTTCGTACCCGACCCCCAATTTCATGGAAAACTAAATTTTCAAAATGATGTTTCTCAGCACTTTTTAATCAATTCTGAAATTCTGGAATGCTGGATTTTTAAACAATCCTGAAGTACCTGGCTTGCGACGCTTTATGATTTTGCAAATCAAGTCCATAGGAATGTGTTTTAACGGAATTTGGTTCATCTGGTCAAATTTCGGAGCATTCTGGAATGCTGGTTTCCACGTGGAAGTGACAACTTTTTATTCAATTCTGAAACCTGGCTTGCGACATGTCAAACTTAATTATTTTACAAAACAAGTCCATAGAAATGTGTTTTGAGGCTGATCCATCTGGACACATTCCAGAACGCCCTGGAATGCTGGTTCCTTGGTGGCCAATTTTCGATCGGTTCTGGGCAGTGCCAAGGGCTTGACGATCCCTCCCCAGGTCATCTGCGAGTTGTGGTGCCTGTCTAGGATGTGGTGGGGTTTGACAGTTGGTTCTGTTAAACGTCTATAAAAAGCTGCATGTATCCACAAGTAGGCTCCGCCAAAGCCAACGTGTGCCGCTCAAAGAGCACAAGCCCAAGTCATGATGTTAGGTGGGCCCTCCTTAGCCGTGCGGTAAGATGCGCGGCTACAAAGCAAGACCATGCTGAGGGTGGCTGGGTTCGATTCCCGATGCCGGTCTAGGCAATTTTCGGATTGGAAATTGTCTTGACTTCCCTGGGCATAAAAGTATCATCGTGTTAGCCTCATGATATACGAATGCAAAAATGGTAACTTGGCTTAGAAACCTCGCAGTTAATAACTGTGGAAGTGCTTAATGAACACTAAGCTGCGAGGCGGCAATGTCCCAGTGTGGGGATGTAATGCCAATAAGAAGAAGAAGATGTTTGATATGGGCAGCAGGGACTATGTCCAAGGGCTTGACGATCCCTCCCCAGGCCATATGCGAGTTGTGGCGCCTGCCTAGGATGTGGTGGGGTTTGACAGTGGGCCCTGTTAAACCTCTATAAAAAGCTGCATGTATCCGCAAGTAGGCTCCACCAAAGCGACCGTGTGCCGCTCAAAGCGCACAAGCCCAAGTCCTGGTGTTAGGTGGGACGCTAAACAGCCCTGACACGACGGCCCTCCGACACACAGGCCCAATAAGCCGCCTTTAAAAACAACTATTACGAACGACATAGAAGATAATACGACTCGATACAATCGGCAACGACCTAGGCGACGAATAAAGGATCACGATTGGAAGCTTGGAACATGGAACTGCAAGTCGCTAGGCTTCGCAGGTTGCGACAGGATAATCTACGATGAATTACATCCCCGCAACTTCGATGTCGTAGCGTTGCAGGAAATTTGCTGGACAGGACAGAAAGTGTGGAAAAGCGGGCATCGAGCGGCCACCTTCTACCAAAGCTGTGGCACCACCAACCTACTGGGAACCGGCTTCATAGTGCTGGGAAAGATGCGCCAACGCGTGATTGGGTGGCAGCAATCAAAGCAAGGATGTGCAAGCTGAGGATAAAAGGCCGTTTCTTCAACTATAGCATCATCAACGTGCACTGTTCACACGAAGGGAGATCCGACGACAAGAAAGAAGCGTTCTATGCGCAGCTGAAGCAGACATACGATGGATGCACACTGCGGGACGTCAAAATCGTCATCGGTGACATGAACGCTCAGGTAGGAAGGGAGGAAATGTATAGACCGGTCATCGGACCGGATAGTCTGCATACCGTATCGAACGACAACGGCCAACGATGCATAAACTTTGCAGCCTCCCGCGGAATGGTAGTCCGAAGCACTTTCTTCCCCCGTAAGAATATCCACAAGGCCACATGGAAATCACCTAATCAAGTAACGGAAAACCAAATCGACCACGTTCTAATCGACGGTAAATTCTTCTCCGACATCACGAACGTACGCACTTAACGCAGTGCGAATATTGAATCCGACCACTACCTTGTTGCAGTATGTCTGCGTTCAAAACTCTCGACGGTGATCAACACGCGTAGGAGTCGTCCGCCGCGGCTAAACATTGGGCGGCTGCAAGACGGTAGACTAGCCCAAGAATACGCGCAGCAGCTGGAAGTGGCACTCCCAACGGAAGAGCAGTAAGGCGCAGTATCTCTTGAAGATGGCTGGAGAGATATTCGATCCGCCATTGGAAGCACCGCAACCGCTGCACTAGGCACGGTGGCTCCGGATCAGCGAAACGACTGGTATGACGGCGAATGTGAGCAGTTAGTTAAGGAGAAGAATGCAGCATGGGCAAGATTGCTGCAACACCGCACGAGGGCGAACGAGGCACGATACAAACGGGCGCGGAACAGACAAAACTCGATTTTCCGGAGGAAAAAGCGCCAACAGGAAGATCGATACGGTGAAGAGACGGAGGAACTGTACTGCGCTAATAACGCACGAAAGTTCTATGAGAAGTTGAACCGTTCACGTAAGGGCCACGTGCCACAGCCCGATATGTGTAAGGACATAAACGGAAACCTTCTTACAAACGAGCGTGAGGTGATCCAAAGGTGGCGTCAGCACTACGAAGAGCGCCTGAATGGCGATATGGCAGACAGCGGTGATGGTATGGTAATGAACCTAGGAGCACGCGCGCAGGACATGCGACTTCCGGCTCCGAATCTCCAGGAAATCCAGGAGGAGATCGGCCGGCTGAAAAACAACAAAGCCCCTGGAGTTGACCAACTACCAGGAGAGCTGTTTAAACACGGTGGTGAAGCACTGGGTGATTACCAAGGTTTGGGAGGATGAGGTTCTGCCGCAGGAGTGGATGGAAGGTGTCGTGTGTCCCATCTACAAAAAGGGCGATAAGCTGGATTGTAGCAACTACCGCGCAATCACATTGCTGAACGCCGCCTACAAGGTACTCTCCCAAATTTTATGCCGCCGACTAACACCAATTGCAAGAGAGTTCGTGGGGCAGTACCAGGCGGGATTTATGGGTGAACGCTCTACCAGGTATTGCAGAAATGCCGCGAATACAACGTGCCCACACATCATCTATTTATCGACTTCGAAGCCGCATATGATACAATCGATCGGGACCAGCTATGGCAGCTAATGCACGAAAACGGATTTCCGGATAAACTGATACGGTTGATCAAGGCGACGATGGATCGGGAGATGTGCGTAGTTCAAGTTTCAGGGGCATTCTCGAGTCCCTTCGAAACGCATAGAGGGTTATGGCAAGGTGATGGTCTTTCGTGTCTGCTATTCAACATCGCTTTGGAGGGAGTAATACGAAGGGCAGGGATTGACACGAGTGGTACGATTTTCACGAAGTCCGTCCAGTTATTTGGTTTCGCCGACGACATTGATATCATGGCACGTAACTTTGAGAGGATGGAGGAAGCCTACATCAAACTGAAAAGCGAAGCCTAACTAATTGGACTAGTCATCAACACGTCGAAGACGTGTCAATGTAAGCCACCCACCACGAGTTTCTATCGGTGGTGACGAAATCGAGGTGGTTGAAGAATTCATGTACTTGGGCTCACTGGTGACCGCCGATAACGATACCAGCAGAGAAATTCGGAGGCGCATAGTGGCTGGAAATCGCATGTACTTTGGACTCCGCAAGACGCTCCGATCGAATAGAGTTCGCAGCCGTACCAAACTGACTATCTACAAAACGCTTATAAGACCGGTAGTTCTCTACGGACACGAGACCTGGACGATGCTCGTGGAGGACCAACGCGCACTGGGAGTTTTTGAAAGGAAAGTGTTGCGTGCCATCTATAGTGGGGTGCAGATGGCGGACGGTACGTGGAGGAGGCGAATGAACCACGAGTTGCATCAGCTGTTGGGAGAACCATCCATCATTCACACCGCAAAAATCGGAAAACTGCGGGCACGTAGCCAGAATGTCGGACAGTAATCCGATGAAAATGGTTCTAGACAATGATCCGACGGGAACAAGAAGGCAAGGTGCACAGCGGGCAAGGTGGATCGATCAGGTGGAGGACGATTTGCGGACCCTCCGCAGACTGCGTGGTTGGCGAAGTGCAGCCATGGACCGAGCTTTTATGTGCAGCACAGGCCACTCCGGCCTTAGTCTGATAATAAATAAAAAAAATATTTGATATGATATGATAACAATAACGCACTTTCGTTTTGTTTTCTCCTAGATTTGTAGTAGTAGATAAAATATCGTTTAGGATGAATCTCATTTTTTTGTAATATATAGGGGAACTGCTCCGTTTTCCATCTTACTGAACATATATTCATCTCATAATAAAGAAATACGGCACCAATCATTCTAATCATTCTAATCATAAATTAACATCTTCATAGTAGGTAGGCATAATTTAATCTGTTGGTGTTTTTATAAATCGGTTCCCATATCGTTTTACGTTGAGCATAAATGCGCTGCTCTACAGCGAACACTTGAATAAAGTACAGTGCTGCAAAGTGTCACCGTACAAGTCACGCAAAGCGTGACAATAACAAAATCCAGGTCATGTGTCAAGTACTCAATTGTGATGCTCAATGTGGATCTCACATGCTTGGTGTAACGATCACCATGAAAGCGACATTTTAGCAACTAGCGCTTGGTCACTCACCATGTCTTCACTTCTTCTGCCTGTGATTACCAGCATGAATGATAGGAAAACTTTCCTGATGTTGTGGTTGTCATATCCATGTCATCTTGACTATCGTGATGATCACTTGACCTATGCGGTGTTTGGTTCGAAATCAACGCTCGACAGCAATGGAATAATCCACTTAGCGGAATTAATGGATTTTGCTGTGATAAAAATGCATGAAGCCAAAATAGAATTTTTGGGAACATTTAAGTGTTCTTATTGTTTATATTGACTTCTTGTACAATATTTTAAGAGGTGCTATTAAAAGAAAAGTACATACATAGTTTTTCCAAATTTGATCCATACTATCTTTTAAAAAGGCCAAATTTTTTATTGATTTTTTCAAATGGATACAATTAAAAACGACGCATCCTACAAAAAATGTTGTATGGGTGACTATCGCAAAATCAGTCAAAGTTTCTAATAAAGATATCGGAAACAATTCAAATTGAGCCCTACACTGAAAAAATCAGTTTCAACAGTTTCAAAAATTAAAACTCGATTTGCGAAAAAACGCTTTTTGATTTGTATGAAATTGTGTCTCAAGATAGCTGATTATGTTCCCTACCAACCGTCCATACATCGCAAGCTTGACACTTTTAAGGGAAAAAGTTTTTCTAACAAAACATTTTTCTTGTCGGAATTGATTTTTTCTCAGTGTCAAGGAGTGCCAGTGGATTTAACATATACATACATATATTTAAATATTCCTGTACAGTCAAGCAGAGTACAATATTTAGGTCGTAACTAATCGCAACGGATAAAAATACACTGAAAATAATTTCGACAAGAAAAAGTTTTTGTTATGAAATTTTTTTTCCTTCAAAGTGCCCAGCTTGCGATGTATGGACGGTTGGTAGGGAACATAATCACCTATGTTGAGACACAATTTCATACAAATCAAAAAAAGCGTTTTTTCGAAAATCGAGTTTTAATTTTTGAAACTGTTGAAACTGTTTTTTTTTTCAGTGTAGGGCTCAATTTGAATTGTTTCTGATATCTTTATTAGAAAATTTGATTGATTTTGCGATAGTCACCCATATAACATTTTTTTTGTAGGATGCGTCGTTTTTTTATTGTATCCATTTGAAAAAATCAATAAAAAAAATTTGGCCTTTTTCAAAAGATAGTCTGGATCAAATTGGTAAAAACTTAGTTAGAGCCATTCACAAATACGGCCCATACAAATTTCAGAACCCACCCATACAAAATACGTTACGAGAGGGTGGGTGGGGGCTTTCAGCCCCAGGTCCATTTTAGCGTTATGTAATTTGTGAATGAACCCTTAATTTAACTATTCAAGACAAAATTTTCAAAACGACTTATCTGCTTTTGTAAACAAAGATTCAAACGACGATTTGTCGAATCTGATAGCTCTCCCACGCAAACCAATACCATCAACAGGTAGCGGAAACCTTCACCTACCTATTGGTGGTGTTGGTTTGCGTGGGAGAGCTATCAGATTCGTGAAATCGTCGTTTGAATCTTTGTTTACAAAAGCAGATAAGTCGTTTTGAAAATTTTGTCTTGTATTGGTTTATCCAATTTATCAATTAAAAACGACGTCAGTCCAATCAAACGACAACAAAATCAATCAATAACGGTGCTCACCTGCACTTTTGACAGCTGACCGACCTGATGCTCTTTATGGCTCTCAGCTTGTGGTTGTCAATCTGGGTGTCACGCTTACCGAAGGTCCTCACGTGTCAGCTTCTACATGTCACGATGCGCTTGCAGTGATTGTCAGTAAAGAACATCGTTTAAAAGCGTGGTGGTTTTTGATTTCATATCTGATCATCTGGTGATGGTCACGACATTTTGCAAGACTGATTAAAAGTAAGCGAGATTCGTTAACCCATCTTCGCTAATGATGTGTTGTATTAGCATTTCATCAAGAGATTAGCGCACCACTAGCAAAGTTAGGTTCAACATATGTATTGCGAGAATAACAACTTCGCTTGTCGCCCATTTCGGTTAACAATAACTCAGGACAAATTTAGAATGAGCTTCATATTTCATTTCTATAAATATTTGTCACAAGTCTATGTACAACACAGCGTAATGCAGTATGGCGGCATGAGTTCAGTGCTGCAAGCTGCTTCGTGTAACCATTTCTCGCTTAACTTTTCAAAAGGTCCTAAGTAACATTTTTTTCATGAAATAATTTGAATAGCGCAATCAACAGAACAACATGAAAGCTATTGATTGCAGTATTCAAATTAATTCATGAAAAAATGTTACTTAGGACCTTTTGAAAAGTTAAGCGAGATTTCGTCTTTTCATAGCTGTTCAATTTGTACTTAGTCGATAAGTGATTCATCCTTGCGGTTTTCTTTTTTTATCATCATCTGGATTATGGAGGACCATGGTATATATAAAAGTTATGGTTATAACTTTTGTTATATTATCAATGTAATTTAGTTATTCAGGTGAATGGACATTGTAGGCAAATACATACTTCCGAACCGGGTTGATTCAGTGATCAACACTTCTACCCGTAGCCATTTTGTTTCCTATAGCGCTTGGTACAGTACAGCAAAATCGATTTCTCTCCACGACTTCCCCGGACAACCAAGTTGTGTCGGTTCTGCTATCGTTCGATGTCGTATTTTTG
Source organism: Armigeres subalbatus (assembly GCF_024139115.2). Classification (NCBI taxonomy): domain Eukaryota; kingdom Metazoa; phylum Arthropoda; class Insecta; order Diptera; family Culicidae; genus Armigeres; species Armigeres subalbatus. The sequence goes on from NC_085140.1 coordinate 133,635,142, forward strand.
TAGTCTGCTTGTTCGTCCGCCACGCGTTTGTTATGTGCCTTTGCCTTGCACCACCAGTCTGCTGCGATCGATGGTGTGCCTGCGCGAGGTCGAATGTGGGGCATGTTTGTAGGAGAATGGAAACACTTCTGACGCTCGTTCGCCTCCGGACGGAGACTGAATTATTTGTATGAAAGCTTTAACACGCTTTAATATCCATATAGGTATTCAGGCCTCATGGATGATCCTCCATGGATTCATCATTATGGTCAATATGACATTTCTTCTGCGTTCAGGCATGATATTAGACTATCTTGAAGACATATTGATTATTTGATTTTCATGTTTATACTAAGCATTGACTGTAATCATTCGCACCAATTATTATAAATTGAGTGTCACATTGATTTGTGTTGTCCTGTTTCATTGGAAACATTGTCTTGCCGCCTTCTAGCATGGTACGAATACCACCAGCCTGACTCTAGTATAATACTGCATAGTATGTGTTACATAGCTTCACAAGTACACGGACAACTCAATTTATGATAGAGTTCACACTGTTTGTATAAGTATACGAAAACTTATTTTAATCGATATAAAATTTTATATAGTTTATCTGAATTTTTCAATTTTAGACACATCTCAATCTGTAAGTGCAGTTTCTGACAGTTTCTGAAACTTTATGTCTAGTTGTAAATTATCAGAAGCATCAGAAAAATACTTAGTATACGAGAAAGGCAAAAAGAAGTAAATTATATTAAATTTGTACACGAACTTTTAAAATAGTTATCGAAAACAAGGAAAAAACATGTCTTAAATAGATAGCAAAACGACTCAAACACACGTAGCAAAAATCTCCCCTCGCGTCACGTATCTACATGCAACAAGCAACAACATCAATAAGATAAAACCTGTTTCACTCTGGAAAAATGTGCGCTATCGCGTGGTGTGAAACCTGTGTGCTTGCTTGAGTGCTTGAGGTATGATTTATTCGAGGAAAATTCTTCGCTTCATTTAGAACTATCAATCCAATACATCATTGGAGTTTCATTAGAAAGCTTCCATTGAGGACGACTGGGATGATGTAATATTCGTCAGAGTCGTTTCACCGAGTTAGATCTAGAATGTCCTAATGGAGCATCCTTAAAATACGCTTAGAGGGGAGGGGGGGATTTGTCCGAAGTGTGACAATGAATACAAACATTTTCATTGATTCATATAAAAAGTGTGACATCGGGGGAGGAAGGGAGGGTTGAAAATGGCCAATTTTTTGCGTTACGTAATTAATGGATCTTCCCTAACTGGTCGGAATTTTTACCAAGTATCTATATTGTTGTAGTTTGTATGCCTGTTCCGCCTGTTCATCGTTTCAATCATTGTTCAAGGCTTTTCTGACATCGGTGCAGGGATTTTGGATAAAGACTTGTTCCGTCTGAGGTAGCTGACTCGCGTAAGTTGGTGGAAGGTTGAAAGCGTGCACGTTGCGTCAAAAATACGCATGTGGGCTTCGGTACGGTGACTCTACGTTACCGCATTTTCCTGATGCACACCGCCGCGTGCACGCAGCATCGAGAAGACGTTTCCTACGTGGGCTAGAGCCCCAACTCATTTTTTACGCAGTTTTTGTGTAACAGATCTAATTTATTACCTACAACGTTTCGGATATCTCTCAGTCTCAAAACTGAGGAATCCTACAACAAATGTAGGCATGAATTGATAAGGAATAATTAACGTTTACCTTTTTGCCTTTCTCGTACAACAAAGTTGTACCGAAAAGCTATTTTACTCTCAAATCGATTTTTTAGGACTCCATTCCCCTCAAGCCATGGACGTCATTTTTGAACGACCCCTAAGTGTCCGTAAATCGTCTTCCACGCGTCCAAGCTGCTCGTCTTATCTCGCCTTCTCGTACCCGTCGGTCATAAATCCATTATCACCGGCAAGTTGTCCAACATTCTGGCTCTATGTCCTGCCCACCGCAGCAATTTCCGCGATTTGAATGATGTTCAGTTCCCTAACTAATGATGCAATTGATGATTCAATAGCCTTCTTCGTGTACCGCTTTTTCATTAAAATCCACTATAGGAGGCCGTACACGTATTACGATTATTTTTCTGGGTTTTGAACCCCTTTCCTCCCATGTCAGATTAAAAAAGGCCTTTTTTATTTATATGGTGCATAAGAAAACGACAAACGACATAACAAGCGACAAGTTACATAAGCCCCCACAAGTGCTTATGTAACAAAAGTACGACCACTACGCCCGACTTCCACAGATGATGCGCCTTCGTATTTCACGACTAACATTGTTATCAGCCGTTAGCAAGGATCCAAGCTAGAAGAATTCATCGACCACCTCGAACGTATCCCCGTCTATCGTAACACTGCTTCCCAGGCGGGCCCTGTCGCGCTCGGTTCCGCTCACAAGCATGTACTTTGTCTTTGACGCATTCACCACCAGTCCAACTTTTGTTGCTGCGCGTTTCAGGCGGGTGTACAGCTCTGCCACCTTTGCAAATGTTCGGCCGACAATGTCCATGTCATCCGCGAAACAAATAAATTGACTGGATCTGTTGAAAATCGTACCCCGGCTCTCCGCATGACACCTTCTAGCGCAATGTACAACAACAGGCACGAAAGTCCATCACCTTGTCTTAGTCCCCGACGCGATTCGCATGAACTGGATTGTTCGCCCGAGATCTTCACACAGTTTTGCACACCATCCACCGTTGCTTTGATCAGTCTGGAAAGCTGTTCTCGTCCATAATTTTCCATAGCTCTACGCGGCGCCATTCAAATTTTCCTCGTAGTGCTACTTCCACCTTTTGATCACCATACGTTTGTCCGTCAAGATGCTCCCATCCTTATCCCTGCACATTTCGGCTCGCGGCACGAAGCCTTTGCGGGATGCGTTGATTTTCTGATAGAACTTGCGTGTTTCTTGAGAACGGCACAGCTGTTTCATCTCCTCGCACTCCGCTTCTTCCAGGCGGCGTTTCTTCTCCTGAAAAAGGCTAGTCTGCTGTCTCCGCTTCCGTCTATAACGTTCCACGTTCTGCCGGGTACATTCAGTCGCTCTAGGTCGTACCGTCGCAGTCGTTGGTACCGAACATTGTTGATGACGGATAGTTTAGGGCGCAGTTTAACCATCACCAGATAGTGGTCAGAGTCGATGTTAGCGCCCAATATATCCTGACGTCGATAATGTCGGAGAAGTGCCGTCCATCAATCAGAACGTGGTCGATTTGTGATTCTGTCTGCAGTGGTGATTTCCAAGTGTACCGATACGAAAGGCTTGTTGGAAGTAGATGCTGTGAATGGCCATATTCTTGGAGGCGGCGAAATCAATTAGTCGTAGGCCGTTTTCGTTCGTCAGCCGGTGAGCGCTGAACTTCCCAATAGTCGGTCTAAACTCCTTCTCTTGGCCAACCTGAGCGTTCAAATCTCCTATGATAATTTTGACGTCGTGGATTGGACAGCCTTCGTACTCACTTTCCAGGTGCGCATAGAATGCGTCCTTATCATCAAACAAACAAACCTCCTACAGCGCTACGATGCCGAGTCCACGGTCCTTAAGCACATCGGCGAGTATGCATGTGCTCCCGATGAAGTTGAGAGATTTGCAGTTCCACGAACCGAGTTTCCAATCGCTAGTCCCTTTTCGTCGCGGTGGTCTTCGCCGATGGTTCCGGTCCGTACTCTCTTGTTGATTGTTTTCGTTGCGTGAGTTTTTTTTTAAAGGCTGGCTTGCAGGGCCTGACACCAAACCACCTAAATTTCCGGAGGACGATTCCATCTTATTTCCGGTGGACCATGGTGCACAGTTTCACTGAGTCCCTTGCTGGCACTCGGACGATGATCAACCGCCCCTAACATGGAGAACAGACGCTGTTATGAGACGATCCCAGCATGAAGAACAGACGCTCAGTAAGATTTACACCTCCGGAGAGGAGCAAACCCCCCCCCCCCTTCCCTGTCAGCATACGACCATAGCTCCCACCGGGGTTACCCGATCTTCCCTTAGGTTACTCGTATCCCGGCCAGCGCCACGAGGAGGTAGGGACCTCAAGCTAAGGACCGCAAGTTGGGGACTATTTTATCCCTTCAAGTACGTAAAGTACCAATGGTACGCTTTACCCATTATTTGCCAACCAAAATTTTGCAGGTTTTGAAGATCGGAGCTAGCTGCTTTGACGTGTAGAGGGGTGCGGAATCTCTCAGAGGTTCGACTTCGGATGGTGTTGAGGCTGTTTTTGGTAGCGGTTTCTGGCGGATTTCACAGAACGCTTCGGGTAGGTCTTCGTGGCGGCCTCGTGATTTTACCCATAGTTACTTGGAGCTTGCTTCTTCCATTTGCTCGGATTCCTTGACTCCGTGTTTTCGCCACTGAATCAAATCGAGCGTTCATGAAGCAGTTCCGAGTGTCGTGGCCTAAACGGAGACAGTGCACACAATGGCAATGGAGGGGGAATCTGCTCAACAGACATCCTGGGTTGTCCAGGAAGTGCGGGGTTAGGGGCCACCTCCAACAGCAAACGAGGGAGGCAGGACTGCATCCCCGACCCGCTAAACCGTTTCCATTACCGCCAAGCCCACCGTCCCTTCGGTACAACCAAAAAGTAATGCTTCAAAGGGGGGCCAGTGCATAACGTACCATCGAGGTTAGCTGCGTGTCCTTGCAGCATCGAACATCGTGACTAGCTTTTTTAGAAGAACACCATGGTATCGTTCCAGCGCATTGCCGGCTTTCCAGGTGGCCTTACCACGCCCTATGTCCTCGCCCTAAGGGTCGACTTCGCGCCTGCTTCCCTCTGCACGACTGGTATCTAGAATGATGATGCCGCGTGCACCCCAAATTGACCTCTCTGCGATAGGGCCTATTCGCCAGCACACAGAGGGACTTGCCGACGCGGTGCCTACGCCTGCCCCAGCCTTGACGAGGACCCCTTTCCGTCCTCGGGCTCGGAACCCGCCCGGTTGACCGACGCCGCGAAAGCGACGATACCATGTTGTTCTTCACGCGGCCACTTGTTTGATAAAAGGATCGAGTTCGACCACAGAGCACCGGTATGACCCATGAAGCCGACTCCGAACCCTTGGACCACCTCTTATTTACGCCTGAACTAGCCATTCCTCGAGCCTACGCGCCACCGGGCTAGGTTGTCCGGGGTAGTGTCCAGACCACATGTGGCAAGCATGTGGTCACGCATTGTGCGAAAACGCGGGCACATGAACAACACGTGTTCCGCCGTTTCCTCTAAACCTCCTCACACCGGACACTCGGGCGAGGCCCCATGGCGCCTTTTGATCCGCGTACCTATCTCCGGTATCAACCTATGTGTCCATCTACCCTTAGTGGCACTGTCCCACGCACGCTGCCATTTGACCATTGAGGCCAACCGACGGATGCCTCTCGTGCCGCGCATTTCGAAGCACTCTATGTCTTCACCGATAACGATGTCAATAGGCCGGTGATGACGCAAAGTGCATCGTGCGACACGGGACGGTACGCGCTCGCAACTTTTAGGCACATGAACCTATACGTACTTTCTAACTTCGTTCTGTAGCAGTTAATACGCAGGGTCGTGCCCCAAGCTGGCCCCCATACCTCAGTATGGTCAGAGCAACGCTAGCCAGAAGCTTGCGCTTGCTGGCATAAACCGCAGAGCTATTGGACATCATCCGGGACAATGCCACTATAAGCTGTGGAGGCACGCTTGCAGGCGTAATTGAAGTGGCTACCAAAGGTGAGCTTATCGTCGATCATTACCCCCAAGAGTTTGATGGAGCGTTCAGTGGTGACCGTGCAGTTGCCTGCCCTTATCACCGCTTGTTGCTCCGACTTTCGGTTGTTAACAACAACCACCTCAGTCTTGTGGTGAGCCAGTTCTAACTTCCTGGAACTCATCCACTCCTCCACAATTGCGATCGAGTGGGCTACAGTCAACTCACCTCTTCGATCGATTCGCTATAGACCTCCAGCGTAATATCGTCAGCAATGTCGACGATTACCACGCCCACCGGGAACTTCAACCCCAAGACACCGTCGTACATGACGTTCCATAACACCGGACCCAGTATGGAACCTTGCGGTACCCCTGAGGTTATGTCAACGCACTTCCGCCTAACCTCTGTGTCTTATACCAGTACTCGATTCTGGAAGTAGCTTCCGAGAATCTTGTACAGGTACTCGGGAATTCCAAGACGCAGGAGCGCATCTGCAATAGCTGCCTAACTGGCACTATTGAATGCATTCCTCACGTCGAGAGTCACTACTGCACAATAGCGAACTCCCCTCCTCTTACGCTGGATAGCTATCTCCGCGGATTTGGTAACCGACAAGATAGCGTCTACCGTCGACTTACCCTTTCGGAAGCCAAACTGGTTACTCGATAGACCATCCGCACCCTCCGCGCGTATCAACAACCTTCTCGAGCACCTTCCCCGCCGTATCAAGAAGGCATATTGGTCTATATGCCGACGGATTCCCGGTGGTTTTCCTGCCTTTGGCAATAGGAGCAAGCTCTGCCTTATCCATGCCTCAGGGAAGACTCCCTCGTCCAGGCATCTCTGCATGACAGATCTGAACATCTCGGGAGCCTTAGCGATGGCCGCTTTGATGGTCAGGTTCGGAATACCATCCGGTCCTGGCGCCATACCTACACTAAGGGACTGTGCAATCCCCGCAAGTTCCGCCACAGTTACTCTTTCGTCGTCGGTCACCCTGGCCTCTGGCAGCTCCACAAAGGGAGGCCAGGGACTTGGGTCGTGACGTGGGAGGAGCCCCGCGATGATCCTCTCTAGCATCTCTGGAGACCGCTCTGTAGGGGCCATCGCCCCACGTGTCTTGGCCATTACGACCCTATAGGCGTCACCCCATGGATTCGCGTTGGCACTTTGATACAGGCCCTCGAAGCAGGCTTTTTTGCCTTTTTTGCTCCCCTTCTGTGCGTGCTCGCTGCATCCGCCTCCTTGCCCGTAGGCAGGCGCGTCGCTGGTTCGGAATTGCTTGAGTCCACCAGTAAGCCGGTGGCATCCCATTCCTAGGGTGGACTTTCCTAGGCATGGTGGCATCGCATGCACGCGAGAGTACTGTTACCAGCTGCTCGCCGCTCAGACCGAGAGTATTGTGCTCGCGGCGGAGCGCTTCCTTAAACACCTCGTCGTCGAAGTATGATGTCTTCCACATACGAGAGCTAGGCCTCGCCCCTTCTTCCGTCCGCTGAATGCTGGTCGTATAGTCGACACTGTAGCGAACCGCCAGGTGGTCGCTGTGAGTGTAGCCATCATCTACCCTCCAGTTCGAACTACTCGTTTGGCCAGGGCTAACGTAACGTCGATAATCGACTCGGCCCCGTTCCAGCTGTAGGTACTTTTGGTACCGACATTAGCCAAGTCCATATCCAACATGGCCAGTGATTCCAGCAGGATCTGCCCCTGTTGATTCGTGGATCGGCTTCCCCATTCCACGGCCCAAGCGTTGAAGTCCCCCGCTATTACCACCGGCCTACGCCCCATCAAGTTAGCCGTCAAACAATCTAGCATTCGACCGAACTGCTCGATGGACCAGGAGGAGGCGCATAGCAGCTGCAGAAGAAGACCCCGTTGATTTTGGCAATGACGAAGCCCTCGTGTGTCGAAGACACCAACTCTTGGACTGGGAATTTCCCCGTTGTCCATATCGCCGCCATTTTAGACCCATCGGTGACCCAATTACCGTTCCTGGCGGGTACCCTATAAGGATCTGCTGTGATAGCGATATCCGTCCCCCATTCAGCAACTGTCTGACACAGCAGTTGCTGGGCTGCATCACAGTGGTTCAGGTTTAGCTGCGTTACCTGCACTGTGATTTTGCAGCACGCTTAAACGTCGGGCACTTCGAACCCCCCATGGGGTGCTTGCTGTTCGCAGCTTTGCTGGAACAGATCAAACAGTTGGGAGGGTTCGTGCAGCATTGTGCCTTATGTCCCTCCAATCCGCAGCGTCGACAGAGCTTGCTTCTGTCAGGGCCTTTGCAGTCCCATTGCTTGTGCCCCGGTTCCAGGCACTTGAAGCAAACTTCGGGTTGCTCATATATGCCCACAGGGCATACCGAACACCCCACCTTGAAGCTCCCTTACTTGACTACCTTGGAGGCGTCCACTGCAGATAGCCGAGCCAATGCTACCTGTGTCCCTGCCGGACCTTTCCGTAGCCGAACGGCTGTGGTGGACGCCTCCACTTCACACTGTCGCCGCAGTGACGTGACGAGCTCTTCGACTTCGGTGATCTCGTCCAGGTCTTTAACCCTTAGATTCACCTCCGTCGTGAGTGCCCTCACCTTGACCGTCTCGCCTAGGACTTCCTCCGCCAACTTCTTGTAGGCGGCGCCCTTTTGCGAGACGCACCGCTTTAGCTCGAGGATCATCTCGCCCATTCGGGTACGTCTTATTCGACGTACATCGGCGCCGAGTTCACCGAGCTTGACGTCACTCCTCATCGCCTTCAAGACGTCCGAGTACTTAGCCTCGTCCGCCGTGATGACTAGGGCATCGCCCCTGGAGCGATTGGCGCCTACCCTAGACTTCTTGCTGCCCTCATTCGCCTGGGCCTTCTTTTCGGCCCTTGACGTCTTCGGTTTCCTCTTGTTCTTGACCAGGGTCCAGGAGGCGTCACCCCCTCTATTTCCCTGGTCTAGGGCGGCTGAGAGCTCTCAGCCTGCCGTAACCCCTTACCAACGTCTTTCCTGGGTGGACGGACCTTTCCAGGTCCTTCCTCCCCTGGTTTTGCAGGTACCTGGCCGGGGTTCAGCTTCCCAGCCCCACTACCCTTGTTCGGGGTAGCAACCCTCCGCGTTTTGGAGCGGCCCCCAGGGAGCTCATCCCCTGGAGACTGTCTCCCCCGTTTTTGTGTCTACTCCGTTGGAGCAGTCACCCCCGACGTGCCCGCGAATACTTGAGCCTCAGTCTGGGTAGACTTTGGCACCACCGTCTTCGCTGGCACGCCCTCGGTCGATTCGACCGACATCTAACATCGGCTTTCGAAGTTTCAGCAAGCTCCTCTTGAGTTCCTTACTGATATTATGCTTCGATGACGCAAAGTCGATGATGGCGTCCAGCTGTTCCGTCGCCACCTCGAAGGCCGAAAGCCCATCGCGTTTGCGGTTCATCGCCTTCACAAGCCATGGGCCGTCTATAACCTCTACCGGCGGAGCCTGGGAGATGGTTAAGTGACCCACGCTGGCGCTGCGCACTGAGCTGCCGACTATTGCCTCTGGCCTCCTAGGCGGAGACCTGAACAACCCACCTCTTGCGAAGGGGTTGTCGCCTACACTACTACCACTAATTGAAGAATTGACTTGGTTTTCCATTTTGGTCCCACGAGTTTCTCTGGAAAAGAGGTCCACCACGCCAGAGCCCAGCATGACGCGGTAAGGGACAATTACTGTGGAGGGTGCCCAAGTACCCCACAGGCTCCGTTAAAGGCCTAGCTCATTATTTCACCCCCCTGGCCATGCATCCCCTCGGTACGGGTCGCTTAACGCCTTGGGATTAGGGATTAGGGACGATGGTCCCGTTGGTCGCACTCACTCTAGCTGATGTCAGAAGGACAACAGTGCCCTGGCTGCACTATCAGCTAAGTAAGCAACCCTTAGCTGGCGGTCAATTGTCATCGGAAGACCCGTGGAAGCTTGAGATTGGAACTTGTGAGGACCAGAGCTGTGTAGGTCGCTCCTTCCCAGATGTCAACTTACCATTTCGCAGCCCAACATTGAGTAACGTCTCGATGCACCGGTTTGTATTTGGTGCACTCGATCATTATGCGGTTGATGGTCTTGATCCTTCAATGTGGTTGTTCCGTGCTCCTGGTGTACCAGGTACAGCTGATCACGGTAGATCCGGTATGTGTCATGCCGGCGGATTTTGAAAGTGTTGAAAGGCACTTCTCTTTCCGCTCGGGTGTTTTACATTGAAACAGCGGTTGCTGCTTATTTCTCTTCTTGGTGCTTGGTGCTTTATCAGCGGATTGCCGACGTTCCCGTCCTTCAACAAAGAAAACTTGTTGCTCGAGAGAGGCTTTACACTGCTCTCGTCAGAAGCAACTTCTTTCGATGTACGCCTTCGCATTCTATTCGCGACCCAGCTGGCCACTGTGTCTTCCATAACGGGACTGGGTGATGAACACGCCAAAGCGCGCACGTCAGACAACTTTTGAAAGCGTCAGGCAAAAATAAAACCATGCGTTCAGAAGGACAGCTTACTTGGAAATGTCTGTAAATGTTTTTAATTGCAACATACAGTAGTAGAACAAAAACATGTTATGTAATGGCATTTTTCAAAACTTGCGGGCACGGCGGGTAAGCTCGTCACCCGTAGGAAGTAGCTCTGTCGCATAGAAAGCATGGAGTTTTATTTTCATGCATGGATTTTTGTAGCTAACAGTTTCGGCACACCTCTTTAAAACGGCAAGCTTACCGTAAATTTCAACAAGTTGGATCGTGTAAGTTTATAGTGGGCACAAACGGCAATGGTAAAGTTTTGACTATATAACATCGCTATCATTTTGCCAGAGGTTCTTTGTGATATGTAAGAAGGTTTTTTTTAATTCTGTACGTTCCTATTTGATTACATCACATAGCAGCTTGGTTTATGCATGCCTGTTCGAAGAGTAGTTTTGGTCATTTGAAGTTACGTTTACCGGTTGAATTTTATACCTAGTTGACTTCTAAATAAAAATATATTTCGCTCACTCTATAAGTTATGCGAATATCCATAAATTACCTAACGCGTGATGTGGAAAGGGGGGTGAGTGAACTGCGATAATCCAAACAAAGTATACAACATTTAAAAAAAATCAAATGTTTCATACAATACAGGGATAACAAGGGGGAGGGGGTGCAAAATAGCCATTTTTTGCGTTACGTAGTTGATGGACCTTCCCTTGTAGAAACCGTTCGTATCGTTCCTATAGTGATGCGTTACGATACGAGCCACTTTTCAAGTGGGGTTTCATTTGCAGCACTTCTAGTTTTCACTCAATTCGACATTACGTAGATTTTTTTGTTAGATTTCGATTTAAAGCATATGCAAAGAGAACGACGAGATTCAACGACCATTATGATCTATACATTTTTTCAAATGCTGCAGTGAAATAAGGTGGAAGGGGTGAAAATAGATAGCGTGGCGAAATTGACCTTATTGCTTGTTTGTGGTTACATTACCAGATAATCTGTATTTGAAATTCGTATTATAATAAAATTCTAGACCAACATTTGAAAAGGGCGTAACAACCATAATTCCTTCTGATTCTTCGTCTACATGTATAGCTATACAATATTATTATGTGGACAAAGAATCAGAAGGAATAAATTTTGGCTGTTACACCCTTTTCAAATGTTGGTCTAAAATTTTAAATAATTATTTAAAAAATTTGAAATTTAGAGGAAGTTAACTTCTAATTATCAGATCATTTTATAAAAGTAAACTAAAACATCAAGCACCGCTGTAAGAGTTCAGTCTATTTACGATGTGATCATCACTCACCCAACGCCATTTTGATTCCCGCAGCGCTTGGTACAGTACAGCAAAATCGATTTCTCTTAACGCCAGCTCGGCTATGGCCAACTGTTTCGTTTCCGTTCCCGTCCGATGTCGTGTTTTTCGTAGCTTGCTCGTTCGCCTGCCATGCGTCTGCTTGGTACTGTTGCCTTGCATTGGCGGTATCTGCGGCGATCGAAGAGCTGTGTCTGTGTATTGTCGAATGTGGGGCAGGTTCGGAAGAGAATCGAAATACTTCAGCTACCGACTCGTTGGTATCTGGATGAGGACTGGATTCGAGTGGAATTGAAAGCTGCATTTCGGTGTGTTTGTCGTGCGTTGCCTATGTCCTCGATATTAAATTCAAGGGGTTTTCCTCCAACTATTTTGAAAATATTTAAATATGTGATATTGATGTATTCTTCCAAATTTCAATGATTAATGTCTTTTTGTTATACATTTTCAACCAATCAATAAGCATTATACATGCGGGCAGGTTACGTCATCCTTCAATTGACAGCACGCTATTCGTATATATCTACGTATTTTGACAAACAATATGCATTAAATTAATAACTTATATAGCCCAAAATTTAAGACAAAATTCCAAGGTTTTAAGTCTTTCTAAATATTTCATAGAAAAAAATAATTTTGTAGAAATTGTATATTTTAGCGTTATGTAATTTGCGGGTGGGCGCTATATCAAACTCTTGTCCTGTAACAATTATTTATTACAACAGATTACAACGATTTCACATTACATAAACTTATTTTTGTAGCATTCAAGCCCATGCAACAAAACCAACAAATCAATTCTGTGTCGCTCTGACGAAATGTGCAATACATACGACCTCACGTGGTAACAGAATGAGATTGTGATGATGAGCAATTTGAGCGGAGGCATTCAATTTGTTCAGAGTTTTATTACATCTTTCTCTTTCTTTTTTTAATTTTAATTAAATCCTGTTTTTATCAAAAATATTTTTTTATGTTAAAGGCGTGATTGAAGGCTAATTGTATGTATTGTTAAAGAAATTCATTTAAATTTTGATAATAATTGGATAATTTATGGAAATTGATTTTAATTGGACAAAAACGATATTCGTGCTTATTCGGCTATCATCGGCTTTTCTCGGTTCAGATGGGGGTTGCTTCTGTTGTAGGAAGCAACCACGATTTCATGAACAACACATATTAGTATTAGTGCAGTGCTGCGAGCAAGCGGACGTTTCGTGCTGTTCGTCCGCCGTGTTTTGTATCTGTTATCAAAATACCTCACTGCTGCTGATCGGTTTCATTTGCCTGGTGAGTAACTTTGCTTTGTTCTTTACACTTTCAGCGCATTGGTTACACCATGCGAGTGTGGCACTCACACTGTGACATAGTTTTGATGTCATACATTCAATACATCGAACATATGTATACATAATATATTAAGTATAGGGTAAAAATCCTAAATCGATCGTTAGCCTTAATTGATTTGAATTAATGGGGTGTGTCGAAGCACAATAGTTAACTGTCGAAATAGCTCTTCGCCCTATATGCTTATAAATCATTTGCATTTTTCTACTGTGAGGCTCGTCTGTACAAAAGATATTTTAGTTACTAGATAAAGATTGTCGCTTCGGTTCCCTTTGTTCTGCTGTCCGAAACATGTGTGGTACATACCTGTCAAATCGTATGGATTTTCCTTCTTTGACATTTAGCTCCCCTATCCTCGCCAGCAAAAGATGTTCCGGACAGCGACGACAGCGACAATCTTTATCTAGTAACTAAAATATCTTTTGTCTGTACCTCTCTCTCTCTTCGCAAACTATGCGGCGGTTTTTTTTTGTATGGATAAGAATTCATGGGAAAATGTGCTCTGTATATTGATGTGCACAAAGCAGAACCATAATTTAATAAATCTTATGATGGTACAAAATCTAATGAAAGCTTCAAATTTGACGTTGTTTCATTTAATTTTTTTATTTAAATTTTTAACTTTCTCAAACTTTTCTTGAATGAGAATATTTTATTTTTTTACTAAGGGCCGATTTCTTCACCTCCGCTTAGTGCTTAAACCAGGTTTAATCGTATGGGTAAGCATCGCTTAAGAGTTAAGCGGAGGTGAAGAAATTGGCCCTAAAACAAATAATCAAAACTTGTATTTTAAGCCTAAATAGAAATTTTACTTGCACATGTTTTGAGAGTATTTTAAGTATATAAAGTTTTATAAGACTTATGTATACATATTTCGCCTTTAACCTGACAGAAATAAAAACCACCACCAACTAATAAATTATAAATGACTAAGGTATTGTTTTATCTAATCTAAATGTGTGCGCAAAAATGATTCTATACTACGGCGATGAAACGTGAGCCATTAATACTTAACTGGGACAAACCAAAATACTTCACCGCAACGTATCACTCGCGAATGCGCGTGTTCGACGGTCGTGAAGTGAGCGTAGCAAGTAGAGTCGCTATGTCTAAGAGTGTGGCTCTTTTTCTCCTGTTGCCAATAGCTTGCGAGGACGGTGGTATGCTTGCTTTTAATGATTCCCAACGAACATACATTCGAATGGTGGGTTTATTTTATTTCGAATGTATACCTAATTGATGTTTGGTTATTTGGTTATTCTTTTTTATAACAATTAAACTCACGTATTCCTGTTGTGTTGTATCAGTGATTGTATCAGCCATACGGTATTCTGTTAATTTATTTGTGCTTATTCTGCGTCTCGTATGAGGTGAGGCGTTTCGAATGAAGTGACAAATTGTCGATACCTCCCATTTAAATTACACGGTCGTCTCACGTGAGATGTGTCGAATTCGACTATTCTCGAGTCATTCGAGACGCAGAATAAGCACAATTGTTTGTTAGTAGTGTAGTATGATGAACTCTTTACATAAGAAAAACCACTTTATTAAGGGCATGAATGTTGTTTAGATCCATCCTATTGGACAATAGAATCTATTGTATGTCTATTGGAACAACAATAACGCAACTAAATATGTGTACGATCCCTATAGAGCAGCGGTTCTCAACCTGGGGTATATGTACCCCCAAGGGTACCTTCCCTGGGGGTACCTCGGACGAACATGCGTAATGGCGGACGTATTACGATTCCAATAAAAAAATATTGGTAAAGTTTTAATAATTGTATAAATTAATATTGCAAGACTTTGTATTGTACATTATATGCATAGCAATCCGGTAATCAAAACATATCGAATCATGTCCACCACCAACACAGGGTGTGACAGAAGATCGAAAAAACTTCAAAAGCAATCTACTTGATCGGAACAAAATTAACAAAAATATTAAATTTGAAGGCGCAGAAGTCTTGAGGCATGAAGGTTTAGGACAACTCTTGGAAACCTTCTTCTACATGGTTCGAAAGCGTCCTTCCAAGACCCCTTTTAAGAGGCTTGGAAACATCCTTTCGAGAGGCTCGGAATTCTTCTTCCAGTCAGCCCCCTTTTCAAGTGGTTGGGAAGCCTTTTTTCAAAAAGCACCCTTTCAGGAGAGTTGGAAGCTCTTTTTCCAAAGACTCGGAAACTTCCTTTCAAGTGGCTCGGAATTCTTCCTTCGAGAAGCTTGGAAGCCTACTCACAAAAAAAGCTCAAAAGCCTCCTTTTAAAAGGCCCGGAAACCTCCTTTCGAGGAACTTGAAATTATTTCAGCCAACTCCCACAAGGGATCGTTCAAAAATTACGTTCATCGTTTTTCGGCATTTTCAACCCCCCTGTCACAAACTGTCACAAATCATTGACTCCCCCCCTCCCCCTGTACATACATGTGTCATTTTTATTTTGGAGATTATTTTCGTTTTTCTTTTTTTTACCATATTTTTTTTACATTTACATAATGAGTTATGTCCCTTACTAACAGTATGAATATGTTTTTAAAATGCAAGTTGTTCCTAAAATGCTTTCAGTATTTTTTTTTTCTTTTTTCTATGGACGTCACATAAGACGAACGCCCTCCCTCTCCCTGTCACAAACTATCACAAAACTCTGACCCGCCTCCCCCCTCAAACGGTGGAAGGCCCCCAATTGGTTTCGGACGCTAGATTCAAAAGGGTCAAACCCAGTTTCAGGATGCCCGGACGCTCCGTTTTCAAGCCCCCTTTCAAATGGCTGGACAACTTTATTTCGTGTGGCTCGGAATTCTTTCAAAAAGTCTGGCAGCCTACTTTTAAACGGCCAAGCAACGTCATTTCTACATGATCAATGCCTCTTTCAAGAGGCTCAGAACAGTGGCGTAGTCATGGGGTGGTTTTGGACATACCCCCCAGAGACAAAATTTTTAGAAGGCATTTTTTTCGAACCTTCTCGAATTAAAATTTTCTGGCTACGCCTCTGGCTCAGAAGAACCCTTTTAAGAAGCTCAAACACCTCCTTTCGAGAGGTTTGGAATTCTTCTTTCAACCAGCACATTTTGAAATGGTTCGGAAACCTATTTTGCAAAATAATTGGGAGCCCCCTTTTCAAAAGGGTTTAAAGTCCCCTTTCATGAGATACGGAAGCCCCCTTTCAAAAAGATAGAAGGCCCTCATTCAAGAGGCTGCGATACCCCTTTTTTAAGAGGGTCACAAGCCCCCTTTTCAAAAGGGTTCCCAGCAAACACAAGATCGTATATCATAGCGAATAAGTATACAAAGTGCACGCAGTCAAATGGAGGAATGCGCCTATATCGCATCCACCTTGAACATTTATTCGCTAGCATATGCGATTTTGTGTTGGCTGGGTTGGAAGTCCTCCTTCAAAAAGACCCGGAAGTCCTCTTTCAAGAGGCTTGGAAGCACCCTTCTCCACCCTCTTTCAAGTGGCTCGGAAACCCAATCGAGGGGCCTACTTTCAAAAGGCTCAGCAACGTAATTTTAAGATGGTCAAAGCCTCCTTTCAAGAGGCTCGAAGGACCCCTTTCATCAGGCTCGGAAACTTCCTTTCGAGGGGCTCGGAATTCTTCTTTCAGCCAACCTTCTTTCAAGTGGTTCTTAAGCCTATTTTCAAAAGGGTTGGAAGCCCACATTCAAAAGGGCTCAGAAGCCCATTTTCAAATTTCTCCGGAACTTCCTTTGGAGGGACTCGGATTTCTTCCTTCGAGAAGCTTAGAAACCTACTATCAAAAGGCTCAGAAACGTCATTTCAAGATACCCAAAGCCTCATATCAAGAGGTTCGAAAGACTCCTTCCATAAGGCTCAGATGCCCTCTTTCAGAAGGCTTAGAAACCTCCGTTGGTGGGGCTCGGAGCTCGGAAGCCTCTTTTCAAAAGGGTCAGAAGCCCACTTTCTGGAGGCTCGGAAGGCCCATTTTCAAGAGGCTTTGGCCCATTTTCTTCTTTGAAGAAGCGTGGAAGCCTACTTTCAATAGGTTCAAAAACGTCATTTCAAGATACTCAAATATCTCGTTTCAATAGGTTCGAAAGCACTCTTTCAAGATAATCTTATGAGTTACGCTTATTAACATAGGGGGTACCTCAATGAATACAAAAACACAAAGGGGTACCCCTCAAGGAAAAGGTTGAGAACCGCTGCTATAGAGGACATAGGGCCGATGTCCATGTAGCGTTTTTTCAACGCGACGTGCACGCAGCGTTAAAATAACGCAGGTGTTCATCGGTGTGGCGACGCTGCGTTACCGCTTTTTCCCGATGCACACCTGCGTCCTTTTAACGCCGTGTGCACGCAGCGTTGAAAAGACGCTACGTAGACATCGAGCCATAATGATAAGATTTAAAATTGTCAAAGTTAGTTGCCTATTTTCCGAGTGTTGAACATTAGACATGTACGTTAATAACAATGTCTGAAAACTCGATGTGCACATGCGAAGTGAAACACAGTATGTGAAAGATTTAATAAATTAAAAAAGTTTATGCAGTGATATGCAGATTTTATCACCCCCTGGTGAATTTCGAGGTGATAAAACAAGAAATGTGACAAAATTGAAAAAAAAAGCACCTGATTAATCCACCTAGCGGTGATGGTGCCTTTCTTGTGCATTATAAAAATAGTATTTTGGCCATTACTTTTGAGCCCATAGTCCGATTTGACCAGTTTTCAATAGGAGAGTATTCTCCGGCGAAATCAACTTGTTGCAAGCAAATCGATTAAGGATAAATGCCTAAAAAATGAGTGAAAATTTTTATTGTAAAAAAATGTATTTTGGCCATAACTCCGAATCCCATAGTCCGATTCGGCCAATTTTCAATACGAAATAATGGGACAGGATTCCGCGTTGAATGCAACTTGTTGCGAATCGGTTAAGGATAAGTTGCTGAAAATGAGTGAGAAATGTGTACGCTTAGTTGGTTAAAGCACCAGTCTAGCGTGGTCGTGGGTTCGAGTCCCATCGAAAGGAAAGTGGTTACCTCCAATACATTTTTCAAATTAATATCTTCCACATAATGTACATATTCACATATGAGTTTTCTCAACATTGTAAATTAATATCCAAGGTTTAATCCCCGGAAATAGGCAATTAACTTTGATTGATCCGAAATACCAGTTGATTTTTCCTTGTTTTTGTTTGACTTCTTCTTGTGGGACCCATTGTTTCCGAGATTGTTTCATTGAAGTTGAAGATCTTAGTCGATTAAAATCAAACCGCGTAAAAACCTGGGTATATTTTCTAACTTTTTGGAGAATTCTTCAAGCAATATCTTGAAGGAAAAAAAACCAAAACAAATTATAGATGGAGATTTTTTTAGGAGGCATTTTTCATAAACAAATTTAGAAGAATGTTTTCATAGTGCACCCTTCATAAGTCGTTGTTCCATGACTTGATATTGTAGTTCCTGTTGAAAACCGAAGTGAGCTTCCGCGAAAATCGAATTTTCATCCATTTCTTGATGTCGCAACCAAGATGAATACACCACTAGGTGTTACAATCTGCCAAACTCACGATTCAGCCATCTTGGATTTTAGTATGGAAGATCCAGCCAGTTTGTTTTCGTTTTGCACCAGAAAATGAATTCTTTTCTTCCATAAACTTCTTCTCTTCTCTTCCATAAACTCTTCCTTCTTTTCCATAAACTTGGCAGATTGGAGCACCTAGTAGCAACCTAGTCGCAACTGAATTGCGAGTAGTGTGCATCTATGCCATAGCCGTGCGCTATCACGCGTACTACTCGCAACGTGCGACAACCGGGAAAAGGAGAACGATTGTCGTGAGTGTTACTTAGCAGATTTTTCACCCCAGTAAAATTTTCAAAAAATTCTGGAATAGGGTGAGAACCATTTGGGCAGTATTCCTATTCCCGTCCACAACGTTCATTACTCGATCTCATTACAACCGAATTACTTGTTTTTTTAGTACGTTGTTAGTTTCTGTCGACATCTAGTGATGTACAAAAAATCAAGCCATTTGGTTGGAACGCGGTCGAGTTATCAACGTTGCGGACGGGAATAGGGGGTGCTGCCCAAATGGTCCCGCTCCCTACTGTAAATTATCCGTTTTTTTTCTCGCAATACGAAGAAATCTTGTTTAATGTACAAGAGTTAGACCAAAAGGTTCAGATAGGAACATTATTGTCGGACTTCAAATCAGCACAACTTTGCTTAATATTAAACGTTTTTTTATAAAACCAGAACTATCCGACGCAGAAGGTCTTCTAAAATTTTGTCATTATCCTAAATCTCAGATCGTTCTACGGGGCATACAACTAGACGAGTTTATGTGTCCGATGGACCCAGTTTTATTGAAATTGGATTAGTTATGCTAATTTGAGTTTCGACCAACATTTCTCAACATTTTTTTTGACGTTTGTAATCACAATCCATAGCGCACTAATCAATTCGCTCTTCATTGAAGATACGCTCTTTCACTTCTCGATTTTCAAACCGAAGGACAAGTTGCCCTTCTTCATATTCACGATTCTCCCGGATACGCTGACGTGCCAAATGAAAACACGACACGGTTTGTTCCTAATCAAAGCAGAAATTGCGCCTCACTCGAGTCTTTACGCTTCTTCTGAACACTATGACATGCTAAACGAAACGCACTAATTGATTAGCTCAAAATCGGGCAAGAATTGCGCTTTATTTCTTTCAATTGCAATTCTCCCGGACACGATATCGTGCCAATGAAAACATGACCCATCGCGCACTAATTGATTTGATTCTAATCGAAACAGAAATTGCGCTTTCTATTTAACGAACACGCTGACTATTTGATTCTACTGAATTGAAGTAGAATTTGCGTTTTTTCACTTCTCGTTTCTTCCGGCCATGCTGACGTGCTTAATGAATACACGATCCGTCACGCATTATTGATTGTTTTTTAACACGCATTGTTCATAACCTAAGCAGAAATTACGCTTTGCCACTTCTTGTTTCTTTCGGCACCACGCTGACGTGCCTAATGAAATCATTCATTGATCTCTCCTTATCTTGATGCACACTTCAATATCGAGATGTAGAGATTCGACTGTAGAAGCGTTTAATTTATATCGTCATCAATGAAATTTTCATTTTTTGAAATGTTTCTTAGGGGAGACTACAGCCTGAAGGGCCTTACGCAATACAGCGGAACGGCGACGGAAACGGCAGATTTGACAGTTAGCCCATAAACCATTATTGAAATTGGATTAGTTATGCTAATTTGAATTTCGACCAACATTTCTCAACATTTGTGTTGACGTTTGTAATCACAATCCATAGCGCACTAATCAATTCGCTCTTCATTGAAAATACGCTCTTTCTCTTCCCGATTTTTTCGGACACTAACCTGATTACAACGTGTCAACAAAAACATGACCCGTCGTGCACTAAGCGATTTGTTTCAAACCGAAGGAGAAATTGCCCTTCTTCATATTCACGATTCTCTCGGACACGCTGAGGTGCCAAATAAAAACACTACACGGTTTGTTCCTAATCAAAGCAAAAATTGCGCCTCTTCACTCGAGTCTTTACTTTACGCTTCTTCTGAACACTATGACGTGCCAAACGAAACGCACTAATTGATTAGCTCAAAATCGAGCAAGAATTGCGCTTTATTTATTCGCATTGCAATTCTCCCGGACACGATAACGTGCCAATGAACGACCCATCGCGCACTAATTGATTTGCTTCTAATCGAGACAGAAATTGCCCTTTCTATTCAACGAACACGCTGACTATTTGCTTCTACTGAATTGAAGTAGAATTTGCGTTTTTTCACTTCTCGTTTCTTCCGACCATGCTGACGTGCTTAACGAATACACGATCCGTCACGTATTATTGATTGTTTTTTTAACACGCATTTTTCATAACCTAAGCACTAAGCTTTGTCACTTCTTGTTTCTTTCGGCACCACGCTGACGTGCCTAATGAAATCATTCCTTGATCTCTCCTTATCTTGATGCACATTTCAATATCGAGATGTAGAGATTCCACTGTAGAAGCGTTTAATTTATATCGTCATCAATGAAATTTTCATTTTTTGAAATGTTTCTTAGAGGAGACTTCAGGCTGAAGGCCCCCACGCAATACAACGGAACGGCGACGGAAACGGCAGATTTGACAGTTAGCCCATATATTTTCTGTCAAATTTTCCGTTTCCGTCGCCATTCCGCTGAATTGCGGCTTGGGGCTGGCTTATATCTCTTACATGAAAAAAATCTAAACGTCTGCCTCATTCTAACGGAACTATCAAGTCTATACTTTCGCGTCTAATTCTGTAATGAATATGTACGTTTATGTTTGGAAGATGAGACATTTCCTCATAATATTAGTTGGCATTACGTTTTCTTGACATGTTCATGTTTTCGTCTCATTTCTTCTATTCCAAGACCAAGATCAGGGTTTGAATCCAAAGGAGAATGAGAAAATCTTTCACTTATCATGTCTGTATACACTCTCGATAGGTAGCATACCGTGAGAGACGTTTTTCGGTAGCTGTTACGATAATAAACTGATTCGGGGGGCTACAACCCATGATAAATTTCTTTTAATAAGCCCCAATTGCGGGGGCACCGGTTCTGATGATACATTTCAACTTGTTTTACACAGCTGTGCGAAAAAAATATGAACCCCAACATAAAATGAACGAGAACAAAGCGTTTTATCAAACCCCCTCGGTGGGGCCGCACATCCGAATAAGTTTTTTTTCCAACTTGTATTCAAGTGCGACAATTTTTATTTCATGGCTTGTTATGATTCGAAGAGATTTTCGCCTCTCTTCTATCGTCGTTCGTTATCTATGGAGAGCGATTTCTGCAAACCCTGACCAAGATAGATTGAGAAATTACGACATCGAGAGACTGAGAAAAATATTGTTTTTCAAGAATGTGCCGGAGTGATTTCATATTTACCAGGAAAGCAATCGCGATAACCGAAATTAGTACTGCCTATCGTTACTTTAAATACTTCTGTGTCTGAGAAGCTCGACCGGGATCTCGTCCTTCCCAGCAGCTTTACTGTTTTTCAGCTAGTTTAGAGCCTTCTTAACCTCGTCCAGCGTTGGTGGTTCCACAGCTTGACCGTCGTCGACTATGTCTATCATGCTCCATAATACACCTTTATTTTCACCGTTCAACAAATCTTCGAAGTGCTCCTTCCACCTGGCTACCACCATAGTCTTGTCTGTCAGCAAGTTCCCCTCTCGGTCATTGCACATGGCGAGCACTGGCGCAGTCTTATGCCGCGCGCCATTGACAGTTTCGTAAAACCTCCGCATATCGTTTCTATCCATGTTCTCCTGCGCTTCAGCTATCACACTCTCTTCGTGTTGCCTTTTTTCTGCGGTGGATTCGTTTCTCTTCTGCCCTTGCTACACTGTTCCTCCCTTGGCACGGGTACGAGTCACTAGCATTCGACTCCTAGCAGCATTTTTCTCGTCCGTCACTCGCTGGCACTCCTCATCAAACCAACCATTTCGTTGGCATCGCTGTGCAGTGCCTAACACTTCCTGCGCTGTTGTAGTCACAGCTTCGTGGATATTTTCCCACAATCTGTTGACGTCGCCAAATCCGGTGGCATCTCCTATCCGCTCGTCCAGCTTCTGGTGGTACTGTTCAGCAACTCCTTCAACTGACAAGCGTTGGATATTGAAACGCATCGTTCTGTTGTTTCGTTAATTCGTGACGCTGGAAAGTCGCGCCCGAATTTTTGCAACTACAAGATAGTGATCCGAGTCGATGTTCGGACCTCTGTAGGACCTTACATCTATAACATTCGAGAAATGTCGACCAGCACGTGGTCTATCTGTGAGCAAGTGTCTCCATTCGGATGTTGCCAGGTGTGTTTGCGGATATTCTTACGTGCGAAGTAGGGACTGCTTATTGCCATCCCTCTAGCAGCAGCAAAGGTTACAAGTCGCAGACCATTATCGTTGGTAGCGGAATTAAGGCTTTCCGTATCAATGACAGGGCGAAAGAAACTTTCTCTTTCGATCTGCGCATTTGCATCCCCGATGACAATGCAATGTTTACATCGTGTGTTGGGCACTCTCCGTAGGCCTTATCAAGGCTTTTATAGAAATCATCCTTCACGTCATCAGGATTATTCGTTGGGGCATAAATGCTGATCAGGCTATAGTTGAAAAATTTGCCCTTCATTCTCAACACGCAAATGCGGTCGTTTATCTGCTTCCACCGGATAACACGCTTCATCTGCTTCCCGATCACTATGAAGCCAACTCCTGGTTCTGCTCTGTCACCGCCGCTATAGTAGATGAGGTACTTGAATGAAGTGTTCGCTATGGGATCCACCGCCCAGAATTCACGTCCCAGTTCTGGGCCACCGTATTTCCTGGTTTGGGGGCCATCCACAAAGTACGTCACGCTCTTAGGGGAGAGGGGGGGTTCCGAGAAGCGTGACGATTCATATAAAAATTTTAGAGTTTTAATACAAAAAGTGTGACGAAGGGGGGTGGGGGGGTTGAAAATCGTCAATTTTTGCGTGACGTACTTTATGGATCTTCCCTTGCTGCCATTCACGCCGACCTTCTGCAGCTCACGAGCCAGGAGCTCAACACGTGCGGGTTGATTCAAAGTTCTCACGTTCCAAGATCCGACTTTCCAATCGTTGTCCTTTATTCGTTGCCAGGTCTGTTGCCGTTGAATCAATCCATTTGCTCTACTTTTGCCTTTCTTGGTAACTGTAGAATCTTCGGTAGGCTACCTTACCAGGGTTGCGCTACCTACATCGCGTTGAAGGGGCTGACTTCTCGATGCTGACACGATGCAACATGGTGTGCATAGTTTAGTTTAGAGTCCCTCGCTGGCACTCGGACGATGATCAGCCGCCCTTAACATGGGGAGCAGACGCTGTTGTGAGCCGCTCCTAACATGGAGAACAGACGCTCGATCAGAGTTGCACCTCCGGAGAGGAGCAAATCCCCCCTTTCAGTCAGCATTCGACCATAGTTCCCACCGTGGATGGTTACCCGATCGTCCCTAAAGTTGCTCGTATCCCGACCAGCGCCACGAGGAGGTAGGGGAAGGAGTTGCTCAAGGTGACGTCACTATTTGCGTTGAATAAGATCAGCGAGAGAGTAAAAGAGACAAGTAGTGGCACGCAACGCTGATCTGCGCCACCTTAGTAAAGTCTAGCTCATTGGGAGTTGCTGGTAAGAGGCTAAGAGTAAAATCAGCAGTGATTCAAATCGTTCGGGGCTGTCAGTTTGAATATGAATCAGAAACATTAATTTTCCCAGCAGCTGTTCTAGATTCATTTTTTATACCAGTCAAATGTCAAAAAAATAAAACTGGTATAACGCTCCGTTCTATTTTCTGCAGATTTGAACCACGATTGAATCACGAGATTCAAATGTTTTTCAATTGTTTTGGTGTATGAATACGTCATTTTATCAACGGATCAATCCACTTTGCAACTACGGCGTCTTTCTTGGCAGCAACATAATGATTTCATTTAATTGAAAATTTGAAAAACATGAATGGTCACTGCTGGGGAAACCAGAGAGTTTGTTCTATTTTGCTCCAGATTCAAACTAGAATAGTGGTCGAAAATTTAGAATGAAACTGAATCATTACTGATTTCACTCTAAGGACCGCAAGATGGGGTCTATTTTATTCCTTCAGGCACGCGAAGCACCAATGGTACGCTTTACCCAGCATTTGCCGTGCCGTGGGTTACCAATTCTATAACTCTCACCTTATCGCTGAGTATATACTTTTAAAGAAGAAGGCATCTACTCTTTTGCCTTATTCCAGGCAAATACATACTTCTAAAGATGGAAATCATATATTCATACGATTAACTTTTTTTGTTTTGGGCATTATGCTAAACGGTATACACTGTATTTGGTACATCTTTTCAACGATTATACCAGATGGCCTCGAGGTACCCAACACATTATGCCAATTGGTCTTTATGCTAAATGGCCTTTAGACATTTAAGTCCTAATGCCAAATGGGATTATGCCATGTGTGCTTCCCCCTGGGCGTCGCCCTTTTTGGACACCTTCTCTAAGTTATTCTGCATCCAGTCTACCGGGAGAGTTTGGTATCTCAGATATTGCGAAATAAGCGGTGCAACATTTGAGCGGATGTCATTTATGTGTAGGTTGATCTCAAAAAATGATGAGCTGATACCCATAGCACTAATCTGCCGCTAACCGCAAATCGAGCACATCTGTATATGGGCCTCCATATACAGATGTGCTCGACTTGCGGTTAGCGGCAGTAATGGTCTGAACTTCAGGACGATTTGGAGAATCACAAAGGTCTTACATATAACATTCGAGACTTAGTTGATTTCATGAAACTAATTTTATGAATACAAGAGCGTTTTGGATTCGGACCTTTTGGATTATTTATCGGAGTAAAAGTATAACATTCATGTGCTGGATGATCTCATGGAACCAGTGAGCTGATTTGCCGGACCTTTTGGATAATCTTAATGGTCTGAGTAAGAAAAGGAATCATTTCGATTTAACGAACCTCGATGAAAAATATAACATTCGAGACTTGATTGACCTGACGTTATAGAACTCTTGAGCTAAACTCCAGGACGTTTTGGATAACCTACAGGATCTGAAGTAGCTTGAAAAATTTGTGGATACTCATTATAAGATTTCTGTTATATTTGTCGGTTCAAAGATAATCCATTCAAGATTTAATTGTTTGGATATATTAGAAATAGAATGTTTTGAACTCTAAGACGTTTTGAAGAACCAGAGAAGTTCTAATTACACTCAAAGATCAATGTGTTTATGTTCAAATGGATGCACTCGGACAAGTTTTTGATGTTGGGACATTGTTCTAGATATTTTTCATTATACCTATGTCCATCCCAGAAAACGTACTCCAGAACAGTTTGGATGGCCTAGGACATAGCTTCCCAAAGTTGGGGGTCGCGACCCCCTTCCATGATTTACACAGGCTGGGGGGTCGCGACCCACAGCTTTGGGAAACTCTGGCCTAGGACAAACCAATAAATATTTCAAAGCATTTTTTGTTGTTTCATCATTTTTGTTCAAATCTAATGAAAATACACCAATTTGGGCCATAACTGTGCCTAGGAAAAAAATGTATTGAATGAGTTAAGAAACGAACACAAATTGGAACATGGGTCCAGTAAATCTTGTGAGCAAAGGCGTATGAGGATTGCCATTCAGGAGATGGCGAGTGGACTGTACCTGGAATGTGAAGTGTACCTGATTCAGATCAGTGCCAGTTTCCTGATGTAGTCTGCACGCCGTCTTCATTTATCGAAGATCTACTGATGCTACCTGAAAAAAGTTGTATGATAATAAACAAATCAATGGAGATGATTGACTACACAGTTTGAACAGTTTGAATTTAACCCTTAAAGGCGCAAGGCGATTTTTTTAGAAATCGACAAAACTATTTTTAACGTAAACAACCATTAAAATCATTAACATTGAACGTATTTTCGGTTTGTTGTTTTAAAACAACATTGCGCATTTAAGGGTTAAAATTTCGCGAAATCGCAGGCGAATACCTTACAACATTTCCCTCTGTGAAAACTTTCAAATAATTTTTTTCTGGTCATTTGAATCGCCCGTAGTTCAATGACCCAATTATTTATTTACTTATTATTATATACTTTGTTCTGTCAAGTGATTGCGATAAGATTATATGCAACATATCGTTATCAGTTCTTTTTTCATCATCAGTGTTGCATGCACTATGGCTCAAATTCATCCGAAAACAGCATCAAGAGCAATATTTCTAAATTAACAATCTATATATTCGTTTCCTTTTGGCTTACAATTTGTGCTCACTATCAACAGTTTTGAATAATTGCAGAATTTAATCTGGTATTGAGGTTTAATTAATTAATTATTAGTTTAGTTTACCATTCGAATGTATTTCGTTAATGATACAACATGCTCGTCGCGCGACAAACTTTCAGCGCATCAAGCAACTTTTCGTCTAAACAGTTTTGCCACGCACACTCACGCCTGTATCTGTCAAAAATCACCTTGGGTGTATGTGGTTGTGACTTTTGTTCGCGTCCCCCCATCGTAAAGTTTGCTGAAAACATTGCAGACAGACAGTGGGAAAAATTTAGCAGCTCGGTTTTAGTTTAGTTTAGTATTTTTTAATGTCCTATTTATTGAAAATTAGAAAGATTTAGCATATATTATATTAATTGCTGGTTGTGCGGATCTGTGGCAGCGGTTCCTATTATTTTCCGATCAAGAAGTGCAATTTTAGAGAAGTTTATTACCTCAAGGTTCTGCCTGTTCAAAGCTGGAATCATTTTTTTCGGCACTTTGGATAACTTCCGAAAGGTTGTATAAATTAAAACATTTTGATGTAATTCTATTTTATTTAAGTAGGTGTGCTAACATTTTTAGACTATTATTGTTCTAATGAATATTAATTTATTATATTAAGGTACATAACCTCAAAAATGAACCAAAGTTCACAGTTCAAGATCATTGTTGTACGGACATTCAATAATATTAAATTTTAATTTTATTCACATTTTCTCATTGCAGAAATGAATTAAAAGTACTTCAGCAAAACCGATTAGAGAGTTATTAACTAGAAAGGATGATGGAAATTGACCAACCTATCACGGAGAACGGATTGTCAAAGATGAGCCCAACTAATGGGGATAACGGCAGTACCGAATCCGTGCAGCAAAATGGTGCGGCTCATCAAAAGCAGGATGTGGTTATGGAGAAAATTACTAAAGGCGCTGTTCTAGCAACAGATGAAGAGAGCAATGAAGCCAAAGGCTTAGAAAATGAGGATACAATGGAACGATTGATGTACACCGAACTGGACGAAGGTGATGATGAAGGTAAGAGTTCGAAATGATTCAGATTTTAGTGTTATTATCAACCATGGGTGTGACGGTATCGTGGAACGTCGGAAAGGCAAACCGTTGAAAAAGTAGAATGATCTCCCCCCAAACACATTGTCGCCTTTTGCTAAAATTTTATATTCTAATCTCAACTAGGTATTACTACTAATTAAAGTGCTGGAAACTATTATTGCTACTAACTAAATTGTAAAAAAAAAAACAAAGTATAGTGAATTCCCAGTTGTCTGTTAAATATCCACAGTTAATGTTTCGAGTTTTCAATGCCTTTGTATTTTGCTTTGCTCCCCTAAACTTAGTGTTTATCAACCGTGTCTTTGTGGGTCTCGAACAAGTCGCATAACACTGTTTGGTCCATAACCACCTTGAATAATTCAATTATTGTTCGATAATTTACAACGTTTTACGTAAAATTAATGCTCTGAAAAACTTCAACATTTTATGCCACTTAGAGGTTTTTTTTAAGTAGAAACTACCAACGAAATCAACCTCCTAGTTTTGTTTTGGTCAGACAAAGTGTTATGGCAGAAAATGAAAACTAGAGCTTAGAATATTTGCTAAACTATAATTACTTCCTCAGATTTATACATTTATCTAATACATAAAACGGTGCTATCAAATGTTTCTTCCTTCCTCAGATGCACAACCAACATCCTCGGAAGCACCAGCGGATGAAGTAGTGCAAAATCTCTCTGACACATTGATCGAAGATATTATCCAACTGAACAAAGACTCAGAGCGAACCGACGCAGATGCAGGAGTAGATCCAGACCGGTTAGAACAAAGCGAAGAAAGTTCCGACACTCCAGCGCCCTCCTCTGGTCAATCGTCAAATCAAATCGTGACCGATGACGCTGACGGTTTAACGAGCATGATGGAAGATGAGACATCTATTGGAGTGGAAGAAGATCTCACCGCTGATACCGGAAGCGAGACGAAGGGCTTGGCAGACATCGACGAAGAGAGCGAAAGCATTCTCCTGCAGGAAGAGGACCATCATGATTTGGATGATGATCTGGACGTGGATGAGAACCTCTTGCTGGGTGACGATGTGGAAATGGAGGAAGGTGAATCCACTCAGAGCTCGGCCATTCAAATTGAAGATAGCATTGTGGTGAGCGCCGAAGCTACGACTGTTGAAATAACAGACGGAAGCGTGACGATCGACGAAAGCGGATTGAGCATATTGAACACCGCAGCTGTCGACATTGGCGATATGACGGTTGATGACTCTGCGGAAGTAAGCGATGAGTCAAAGTTGGTCACCTCAGCTGCGGATAGTTTGAAAACATTTGAAGAAGAGTCTGCTGAGAAACCGGAAGATAGCGCAGAGGATCAGGCAATTATGGCTCCACCACCTCCACCCAGTCAACTGGATGACATAGCCCCTGACTCACCGGACATAAGCGATCTGATTAAGTTCCCAGATTCTTCAGAGAGAAAATCTACTACTGAAACAGCAAAAGAGAACGATCCTATTCCTGAGTTGTCGGATTTGATCAAATTTCCAGACGACAGCTGCGCAGACCAGCAACAAGCTGCACGTTCTCCTAGTCCTGAATTATCAGATTTAATTAAGTTCGACAGTGCTACTTCGGTTGCCGACGAGGAACAGAAGGATGGAGCAGAAAGCGATATAACTGTTGAGCCAGCTTCCGAGAAATCGGATGAGGAAGCAGCCGTAGAATCTAGTGAGCTTGTTGAAGTAGAGATCCCTGAGAGCTCAGAAGTTGAGGAAGATGAACACGATGAAACATTAAAAAGTGAGGATAAGAAACTTGTTGAAAAAACATCAGAGGAGTCGGCTGGCGCATTGGAGGTAGAAGTTTCAGATGCCTCACTGGATAAAACTAAAAATCCCGTTGAATCACCGAAAAACGAAGAACAGAAAGAAAGTGGTGAGGAAAACAAGGATAAAGTGGACAAGGAGAATGATGGTCACAAGCCGGAAACTGAAGAAGAAACAGAAGAAAAGAAGGACAGCAAGGAAACCGATGCAGATGAGGGTGAAGTGGATCAGAAGAAGGAAGCTTGTAAACAAGCCTTGCAAGCTGCTGACGAAGAAGATCTGCTGGAAATGATGGAAGAACCAGACCGGATGGATGCGGATGATGAACAGGCGGATGAGGACTTGGACGACAACAGCAGCGAGTCGGGAAGTACGAAGCAAAATGAGGATGGGGAGGAGGATGACGATTATGAAGGATCGGATTACATGGGAGCAGATGAGGATGAGAGTAGCAGAAATGTAGACGATCAGGACGAAGCGAGGGGCGAAGACGCCCAAGTCGAAGAGCCGGAAGTGGATGATGGAGAACCACCATCCAAGCGGAAGTGCTCGGTTGATGTGAGGGATGTCCAGGACGAACCAGATGTGGAGGGAGAGAAGAAAGATGAGGAGTCGAAAGAGGGAGAGAAAACAGAGGAAAAGGTTGTTGAAGAGAAAATTAAAAAAGTAGATCCTGTAACAGAAGAAAAAGCACCTATAAAAGCATCAACTGAGCCGGAAGAAGAAAAAGAGAAAAAATCTGAAGGCAAAAATGAAGCTGCCAAAGTAAATCAAGATAAGGAGTCAACTGAAAAGGATGAAAACAAAACAGAAGATGTTGTGGCTAAAGTAACTTCCGAAGTGACGGACGAGGAAAGTAGCAAAGAAAAAAGTAAGGAAGTTAACGCTTCTTTAGAGAAAGAAGAAGAAAAAATGGATATTTCGCAAGATGCATCCACTGATGTAGAGAAAGAGCCAGAAACGGCTGCTAAAGAGATCGTTGAATCGGATGCAGCTGAAAAGAAGCTTGTCAGTGAAGAGAAAACATCGGAAAAGAAAGATGATCCAGAAAACAAGGAAGCACAAGCCACCGAACTTCCGAAGGAATCAACTACGGCAGAGAAAGATGACGGCAAAAAAGATGATGATGCGGAGATGAAGGAATCTGAAGTGGATAAGGAAAAGGAAACATCAACAGTATCCGAGCCAAAGCCAATCGAGGAAGCAGGGGAGAAGGAAAAGAAGCCTACGCAAAAAGCTAGTGATGAAGTGTTGGTTATTGACGACGATGATGATGACGTTGCCGATACTAAAAAAGAAGAAGACAAATCGGAGAAAAAAGCTGAGAAGCGGCCATGCCCGGACGAAGATGCCGAGCAGAAGGAAAATTCAGAGACTGCTAAAAAGATTCGACTGTCCATCGAAGAGAAGGACAAGAAAGAAGAAACTAAGCCTGATGAGCAGCAGAAAGAAACCGAAACTGAAGCGCCAGCTGAGAAGAAAGAAGAAAAGAAATCCGTCCTTGAGTTAATAGAACCGATCAAGGTGACCCTGGAACCTGAACCAGTGGCACCAAAGGAAAAGAAGTCGGTTCGGTTGGACTTCTTGGAAAAATTCAAAAAGCCTTTAGAGAAGATGAACCGTTCAAATTTAGAAGACTTTGTGCTACAAAAGATTGTGGAGGGTATCGCCTTCAAATCGGCACTAGCTGAAATGCGGACGCAGTTGGATGCTCAAGACACTCTTCTTCAAGGCTATCGCCAGAAGGTGCACGATTTGAACAAACAGTTTCGTGATCTTGAAATGGTTCACGAACGTGTGGTCAAGGATTTAGAAAAGAAAAATCAGCACTTCATAACTCCGGTGAAGATTACTAGAGCTGTAGGTCTGCAAGTTTCTCAACCAAGATTTTTGGCTGGAAATCGTCCTGCTGGTAATGCGACACCTGTCCCAAGCAGTCCGAAGAACGCTGTCAGCCGATCACCGGCAGCTACTCCGCCTGGTGGTTCACCCAATAAAAACACCCCGCAGAACAACGTTCAAGTGCGGCGAAATCGGGTGAATTCGAATGCTTCCACACCTGTGACCCAGAAACCAGCTCAACAATCAGCCGTCGTATCCCGACAGTTGCCAACATCCATAGCCAACAAGTCAATCGGTACTCCAATAAGCTCCCCGCTGAACAAATCTACTCCGGTTCAAGGTCAAAGTCACCCTTCATCGCAAGCACAGACCAACATGCAGCCGGCTCAAACCTCTCCCGCAACTGCCAGCGCAACGCCGCCTTTGTCAAGGAAGAAACCACTGCAGAAATTCACTCCCATGAGGCCACCCCTTTCCATCACTCAACAAGTGCAGCAGCAGCAGCAAACTCGGCAAATGCAGGAACAGCTTATGCGGCAGCAGATCCAAGAAGTGCAAACCAGCAATAGCGGAGGACAGAGCCCTCTGGCGCAGTCACCGCAGGGATCACCACTGTATGTATTTTTTGTATGTTTAGATTATTTCCTATATGTACTAAATTTTTCGTTTTGTTCACAAACAAATCATTATTGTTTTTATAAAACTTTTTTGTTTTAGTTTTCCATTTTATTTACTAATTTTAGGTTTTTGTATTCTTTCTCTTTTTATTTTCTTTAGTTCATACATTCTTTTATTTATTTCTTTCGTTTAATCCCAGACACAAAATTAGCAAAAATGATTTATTACGAAATATTATTTAACTAAATACCATTATTTTTTATTATTTTGATTCTTCATCTTAAAGTAAGTTCATCACCTAATGAATGTATGTATAATGAATTATATTTGACTTATGCTTTTTCCAGTACACGTACACCCGAACCTGTATCGTCTACTGTTGGCACGCCCGTCAGTCGAGGACCGCAATTGGTGATGAAGAAGGTTATCACACCTCAAACAAAATCCACAACCACCAGCATGCAAGCCGTGAATAGGCAAACACCCGCAATGGTTGCGAACAGCAATGCGAGAACCGCACCCACAGTTAGCCCAGCTCCTGCTGTAGACAACTCGATGATAGATCTCACCGACGATGACGACGTGCCAAGACCGCCACCAGTCGCGGCAGCACCACAACCTACAGCAACGGTGGTTCCCAAGCCTCCCATCACAATTCTGAACGGGCAGCAACAGCAGCATCACCAACAACCGCAGTATGGCCAAAGGCAGGCGGGATTGCCGCCCCTGGTTGTCATTAATCAGCAACGAATGATGACGAGGCCAACGCTACAACAGCGACCCGCTGGCATGGTCAACGGAACAATGCAGCGGCCAGTAATGATGCAGCGAGCAGCTAACGCGATCAACGGATTCCCTCGGCAACAGACTTACCGAGCGCGAATGATCAACGGGCAAATAGGTATGTTTCTATTTTCATTAGAATTTCTATTTCTATTCTTTCAAAGTATATATGAAACTTTCGGAAAAAAATAACACAAAGTTAGTACTGCGGTTCAAAATTCTGCGAATTTGTAGAAAAAAAAACCCACCTTAATCCACCTAGCAGTGATGATGCCTTTCTTGTGCATTATAAAATATGTTTTTATTAGAAAGGTCAAAGATGCTCTTTATAGAATAGAAAAAAAAGTTATACGTATTATACCGTCTTACCCAACTTTGCAACATATTCGGAAAACCATTCGGGTCTGGTTCAATCAAAATTAATTGCCTATTTCCGGAGATTAAACCACCCGACTTGGACATTAATTTACAATGTTGTGAAAACTAATTTGTGAATATGTACGTTATGTGGAAGATATTGATTTGGAAAATGTATTGGAGGTAATCACTTTCCCTTCGATGGGACTCGAACCCATGACCTGAGTACGCTAGACTGGTGCTTTCACCAACTAAGCTACGAAGGACCTCCGTCGGCCTTCGCAACCTAGCGGCTACTGAATGAGCTCGAGATTCCCAAATTAGACTCATAGTCAAATCACTCGCAATCCATTTCTCAAGCCAACTATTCCACATATGAGTTTTCACTACATTGTTATTTAATGTCCAAGTCGGGTGGTTTAATCCCCGGAAATAGGCAATTAACTTTGATTGAACTGAACCTGAGTTGCGTACTCGTGCCAACGCAATGCGGTGGTCTGAGCTTGACGACCGACTGGCAAATAGCTTACACAACCTCACTTGATCAGTACAGTTGCTGATGAAGAATGTGTATAGCCGCCAGACATTCTAAATACTCACGCTCCTCTAATGTGAAAGTGTACAGCAACTATTCGATAACTGGGCTAAAACATCAGCCAAGTTAACGAACGCCGCTTTTTAACTGACTGGGGGATTCGCGATGCATTGAAGGGAAAGCGTTTTACGTGGAGCGAGAAAAATATACAACTTAGAATCCCCTCTCAGCCGAGTCTTTGTTGTTGTTTTTTGCTTTTTAACTGGGCTTTGCCCAAGTAACCATTAGCACTATATTACGCCAAACCGCCATATAGGGCCACCATACGGCTATTTAAAAACTTATAAGCATTGAAGTAGCACTATATGGCCGATTTGGCGGAATATAGTGCTTATTGGTTACTGGTGGTTTGGCCCAGATAGCGAACGCCCAGGTAAAAGTCGGTCCAGTTAAGAAGCGCCCAGTTAGCGAACTGTTGCTGTACTACACACATGTTGGCTTGCGAGTGATTTGACTATGCGTCCAATTTGGGAATCACGAGCTCGTCCAGTACGCCGACGGAGGTCCTTCGTAGCTTAGTTGGTTAAAGCGCCAGTCTAGCGTACTGTAGGGTCGTGGGTTCAAGTCCCATCGAAGGGAAAGTGGTTACCTCCAATACATTTTCCAAATCAATATCTTCCACATAAGGCATAAAGACATTTGATATTAATGTCTAATGTTAATGGCCTAATGTTGTTTGACATAACGCAATGAAAATGATCTTATTTTCAATAATCATATTCTTTACGCAACTTAAAACTGGACTTCAACATAGACTTCTTGATATTTACAATGAAGAAGGCAAGATGCATGCTTTTAAAGAAGGCATCATCAACTCTTTTCCATTATCCAGAGCAATCGCGTATATCTAAATAAGGAATGATCTCCACCCTTTTGGCATTGCTCCGTGATTTAAAAGAAGGCATCATCAACTCTTTTATATTATCCCTAGCTATTGCGTAATTTGAAAGAAAGAATAGTCTCCTCTCCCCTTTCGCATTGTACCGATCAAACGCATAAAGAAAGCCTACATCACGCGTTTCGCCTTATCTCGAGCGACCGTTTGATTTAAAAAGTTGTGCGAACGAAAATTCAATAAAATAGAATTACTTTTACTTTCATTTTTTGGGGAATAAAACGTTCTGAGGAATGGACTCCTGGGAATTAGTAAATGTATTGAGCTAAGTGTGATTGACGATACATACAAAATTTTCAGATGGTTCATACAAAAAGGTGACAAAGGGGGGAGGGGGGTTGAAAATAATCGTTTTAAGCGTAACGTAATTAATGGATCTTTCCATATTGCAATTATAATTTAAATAAATTTCAATAATAATAATAACTATTCTGAAAGAATTGTAATTTATCTGATGTTATATTATTTATAATCAATCATGCCAAACGGCTCTTATGCCAAACAACTATTATGCCAAATTATTGTATGCCAAACGGCGTACCCCGATAGAAAGTAGACAAATATACGGAGGGGCGTGCTTTTAAAGAAGGAATCATATCCTCCTTCAACTTAGACCGGGCAGATGCGAGCCTTCAAAGAATAAAATATGTTCTCCTTTATCTCAAGCAGGCGCCTGTGTAAAACTAAGAAATTACTGAATTCTGCCTTTTGAAATTCCGCCTTTCGTATTTCCGCCTTTTGTAATTACGCCTTATGATATATTCCGCCTTTTGTTACAAGTATAAGAACGTCTGCCTTTCGAGATTCCGCCTTTTGTGATTCCGCCTTCCTTTTGTTAGAGTCCCATCATCACATCTTGACACAATGAAACTGTTTCCTCTTGTTCTAATTCTTTATTATGATTAACCATCATATTTTCGTCAAAGATAACATTTCTTACTATTTCAATCGACCTTGTTTCAGTGTTCCATAACCTGAAACCATTATTTGCGTATCCTACAAAAACTTATGATTTTGTTTTAGGATCTAACTTTCGACGTCTTTCTTTAGAAATTTGTTTAAAGGCTTTGCACCCAAATATTTTCAAATGATCGATTTTTGGCTGCTTCTTGAACCACATTTCATACGGAGTTTTATATTCTGCGAGTGCACTTGTAGGTGGACGATTTGTAAGATAAGTAGCAGCATGTAATTCCTCGGCCCACATTTCCTTCGATAGTCCACTCGCGTATAAAAGGGCTCTAACTTTTTCCATTAAGGTTCTACTTAACATTTCGCTTACACCATGCTGCTGAGGTGTATGTGGCACTGTGTATTTAATCTGAATGCCATTTTCGTTGCAGAATTTGAGCAATTCATTACTCGAATATTCTCCGCCATTATTACAACGCAACATTGACACTTTTTGCTAAAAATATGCCGATGCGATTGCTTCGTATACTTTCAATTTTTCAAATATCTCAGACTTGTGTTTTATTAGGTAAGCGAAATCGTCAGTGAATGTTACGAAGTAACGATAGCCATCATATGTTTCTTGTTCCATGCTGCCGCATACATCAGAATGCACTATTTGCAAAGGTCTCTTAGATCTAGGCAATCCCATCTTTCTGAACTTTTGAGTTTGCTGTTTCCCAGCCGAACACCCATCACATATGGCTTTATCATAAAAGTCTTCAGGATCAAGATTGATTCCCTTAACCATATTTTTCCTGATAAGCTTCTCCATCCCTGAATAGCTTAAATGCCCAAGCCTTTCATGCCGAATTTTAGGATTTACACGCTTGCTCGTGTATGCGCTTGTTGCTGAATCTTCACCGAACTTTTCTTCCCAAATAAGTTTCAAGTAGAACAACCCATCTATGAAGTTTCCGAAGGCAATCACTTCATTATTGGACTCAAAGATGATCTCTTTATTGTTAAAAATAACCCTTTTACCCATTGTACTTGCTTTTCTAACCGAAAGTAAATTCTCTTCCAGACAAGGAATCAAAAGAACATTGTACAATTTTAAATCTTTTATTTCACATTTTTCAACAACTGACCGTAATCTCATCTTTCCTCTCTTCGTAGCCCGAAGAGTTTCATCAGATTTCGCCGTGGTTTTGGTGAGAGCTTGTTCCAATGGTGTAACATCATCTAACAGCGATTCATCATATGGTCAACTATGATCTGTTGCACCAGAGTCAACGACAAATTTCACCTTCTTCGACTTATTCGGATTTCCAGCCATCATCGCATGCTCTTTCCTCTTTTGCTTTTTTTCTTTCTCTTGCTTCACAAACTTTTTCATCAATGGGCATTTGTTTTTGTAATGCCC
The DNA here is from genome assembly GCF_024139115.2 of Armigeres subalbatus. Classification (NCBI taxonomy): domain Eukaryota; kingdom Metazoa; phylum Arthropoda; class Insecta; order Diptera; family Culicidae; genus Armigeres; species Armigeres subalbatus. The sequence continues at coordinate 133,672,063 of NC_085140.1, forward strand.
AAATTCGTTGCAACCAGAACATCTCGTCATTTTCTTTTTAGATTCCAGTGCTACGTTTTTCTGCTCCTTAGGTTCTCCTTCCCAGTGTTGCATTTTGAACTGAACGGGAGCAAAGAGCTATCAGTGCGTTCCTACATTCTGAACTTAATCTCAGCAGTCTTGGATCCAAGATTTTTTTATGTACAGGTTATCCGACTTGTCAATATTCCAACTCAGCCATCTTGGATTTTTGTATGGAATTTATGCTCGTTTGTTTAGGTTTTGCACTGAAAATGTATGTCCCCCCCCCCCGCGCTGGTTATTCCCATCTACTGACGAAGTAGGATAACCTGTACATAAAAAAATCTTGCTTGGATCATCGTTCAGAATTTTGCAAGTGCCCTTGAACTTCGCGTTCAGTTTTCAAAATAGAACGCGTTCAAAAAATAGGGCCTTGAAATATTCTAGCTTGAAATAAAGTCAGCGGATTTGTTAATCAATAATGTAAATCGCTGTATTTTAAAACGAAGACTTTGCTGAGTGGAATATAATCATTTAAATATCCTCACCATCCTCTCATTTTCAATAAGAGATGTCACGCGATGTTTACATATCTGCCCCTTTCAAAATCTATTGAAACGCGAAGGATGAATGGCATGCTACAAAAATCTCACAAAATATTTGTTCCGTGACAGGTCATGAAAGTGTGCAATATCTGCTTGATTTTTGTGTTTATTTTCACTTTCAACACGGTGAATTAAAGAAGTATGATTAATTTATCGACTAGTCACTATTTTTCGCATGTATCTATTAAAATAACTTAGAAATTTAAATTTTAAAATAAAGCACAACATCCTTTCATGACTGCCTTTCATGCGAAATTGATCAAAGTACCCACGATTCTTTCATTTGGTCGCCTGAAATAGAAAAAGGCGCTTTGTCTTATGACGATCACGACCTTTTCCAGTACTGATCCTCACATATTGTCAACCAAATTTTATGAAATTTGGCCACAATATTCATTGACATGCAAAGAATGTTTAGGCCTAATTAGAGCATAATCAGTTATAAATGACAATAATAGAACGAAACCTGCCAAAGCCGTCATTCCTCCAAATAATATATAATCAAACAAAATTAGGCATTCAAAATTTGACCTCTAGTTTCATCTTCATAGTACTGTGTTCATCGTGTTCATGGATTGACTATCAAATGTTGCACCAAAGTTTAAGGGAAACGTATTGAAAGTAGACAAAAGCAAAGACATTTAGAAATACGATGTTGATGGGAGTTTAGAATCAGTCGATCAACCTGACGACAAGAAATTAGGTCTCGGCAAGTTTATATCTAACCTTGTGAAAGTGGTGTTCAAGTACACTTTGAAATTTGGTCACAACATGTTTAATTATTGACATTCAAGGAATATGAACAACATATTTTATAGTAATCCGCTGAACAAACCCGTCTAATCTTAGAGAAAAAAAAATAATTGCTACGTTTTAGAAATCCTCCTTAGATTTATTAAGTTATACTCAAGCTTAAACACACTAATTTATTATTCAACAAAATTTAACGGAACGCAATTGAATAAATCATCATTCAATTTAACGAATAAGATGTTGGCAAGATTTTCATCTAAACGTTGAAGTCGTCTATCGGTGAGAATTACACTCAATGCACTGAAGGATCTTTCAACTGAAACCTGTGTGCATGGTGCAGCTAACACCATTTGCGATAGCTCATATAATTCCGGTTCAGCTGACTTCATTGCTTTCCAGTAAGAGAGAATATCCGTATCAGCTGAAAGTCGGGGCTGCGAGCAAAGATTTTCTAGTTTTTGCTCGAAAGTTTTTTGGGTCAGGTCCACTGTTGATTCCTCCATACGTAACATCTGTTCTATCTTAGAAACCGGAAAATACTTATCTGCAAGCTCCTCGCCGTTAATAGATCGATTCGAAAAGCGATGCTTTATCTTCTCCCAAACGTTCAGCAAATGCAGCCGAAATTAATAATATAATACATTTATAATTGGAATTCAGGATTAACTTAATTCAACAACTTGAAGTCAAATTCAAACATAAAAGTCATAGATAATTACTAACAGATAAATATTATTTTAGACATTCATTGAGTTTTTGTACAGATGGTCCATAACTTTTAAGTTCACTTTGAGTTTAGAGGACCCTTAATAGAAAATTAATATTTTGTTAGCAAACCTTCGCAGTAGTCTTCTCTTGTTGTGTAATGAGCTCAATTCCTCCATAGTTTATTGGAGGGTTCATGAAAATCGCTGCAAGGAACACTTTGTTCTCGAAAAGATTCTGTTGCCGCTTATTCATCGCTTGAAGCAAGCTTATCGTCAAAGGTCAAAGGTAACTTCTTCCAATTCAATGCGACATGTCATCCAAATTAAATAGAAATCACCCATGGTTATGGATTCGGTTTGCAGCTTCACTGTTGCCGAGTAAACCGGTTGAAATGCTTTAGAAAAATTTTCAATAAATTTCCACATTTTCGCGCCAATTTTTAAAGTTTTCTCGTTTCTCAATATGTTCTGTAGAAAATCCTTATGCTTCATAAAATTCTTCACCATCCAAAACGCTGAGTTCCATCGTGTATCACATTCGAGTGTAGCTATTGGCTTTCGGTGTACTTTGAAGATACGCCGCCACTTATGAGTGCGAAGTATAGATGCAATGCTTCTAATGAGCCCTATCTGTTTCTTGATCCTTGGAGATCTTATAACATCATAAACTGCTAATTGTAATGTGTGTACTGCACATCGAACTCCGTCTAAGGGTGAAGCCAGAGTAAACGCGACGTGCGATGCGATGCGACGCGACAGTGCAATTTGACAGCCTGTTGATAATGATTGTTATTCTTTTACGTGAGTCGCGTCGCGTCGCATCGCTCGTCGCGTTTACTCTGGCGGGCACCTAACATAGCAGCGGACACTAACATAGCAGCGATTCGGAATCTTCATCACTGCTAGTATTAGCTTCTTCCTCACTATCCCAATCAGCAACCAATGTAAGCTCATCACTACCACAGCTGTCTTCATCTTCAGAATCATCGAAGCAATTCTCGCTTAACTTTTCAAAAGGACCTAAGTAACATTTTTTTCATGAATTAATTTGAGTACTGCAATCAAAAGCTTTCGTGTTGTTCTGTTGATTGCGCTATTCAAATTAATTCATGAAAAAAATGTTACTTAGGTCGTTTTGAAAAGTTATGCGAGAATTGTTCATTTCTCTATTACTATCGATACTTTCGAAGTGGGTGGCTTGGTCCTCTTGCAAGAGTGTTATCGCTTTGACAAAATTAGCTCCGTTATCCGTCGTAATCGAGTAAACATTATCTAAACCTATATCAAACTTGTCCAAAATGGTTAAAATTTCTTGCCGCAAATTCTCCGCTGTTTGAGCCACTTTAATGTCCACAAGTCCAAGTGTTTTGATGGTTATTTTACCATCTTTCAGATATTGGATATTAACACCCAATATGCTTCGCCCTTTCCGTGTCGCAGAGTCCAACTTAAGTCATACAAACTTGAACTTAAGATCTTCAATCATGCGGTTTTGTAACTTCTCCGCAGTGTACTTAACTGGATGGTATATTGTTTCGATTGATTTTTATTTTAAGAGCATCTTGAATTTTGTGCAATATATCACATACACCTGGTTGCTCAAACTCGGGCAACGACATGCCACCAGATGTAACCATTTTGACACAGGATTTATTGAAAAAAATTACATCAATTGCGACTGACATTTTTGGTATCTTCTTGGGTTCCGGTTCACTCTCTTCAATTTCTTCTTCAGGATCCAAACCTAATTCTTGGAATTGCTTGGGATGCATGTCCTTTAGATGACGCTTCAAATTACTCTTCTTTGTGGAGTTTAGGCTTTTCTGACATATTTTGCATTTGGCAGGAGGAGCATCGATATCGTCGAATTGACTGGCGATTATTGCTGTTGATTCCTTAGCAGGGAGCTTACGTTTTGTTGGGGTAATTTTGGACTTGAATTCCTAGTAGTTATGTATGATTGTATAGATTTAGGCAATAAAATTCGGAATTGTACCGCTGCACTGGAAACAACTTTGAACATACTAGAAAACGATATCTTCGTAGATGTAGCTAGTCGGTTGGTATGGTACCAGAAAAAACTTTGAACTACAGGCACAGGAATGACGGAAGCTTTGAATGATTCTTCTGGTTATCGCTCAGTGAAGTTGAAATTAATAAGCCAGGCGAATATAAGTATTGACACAACTATTGCCAAATTATTGTTTATCTGACACGAAGTTTGCTTCGAAAGTGAACTTTGATCATTTCATGTTCAGTTCAAGCCTGCTTTGAGTTCCATTTTTTGATCAGAACGCACAATCATTCTATAAACTCGTAAGTTCAGTTCAAATTTTTTGCTCGCAATTTGAACGCGTTCAAATGCATCACTGCAGTCCTTCCCCAGCTTGGGCATCCAAAAACATGCGTTTCACCTCGGTTACTGGTTTTGCACACAGCTCTTCATTGGACAAAACCATTAGAGCTCCCTTCACATGGCGATGTTTGTCCGGTATGGCAATCAGTAACGCGTGCATCTTTTCTGAGGTTGTCATCCTGGATCCCATTCTATCCAACTCATGGATAATGAGGTCGTATTCATTGAATATTGCTGACAGCTTTCCATGGTTCCGGTGTTTGATGATATACAGACGGTCCCGCATATTGACCATAGCGGCAGTACCAGCTTTTTGGTACGTTTTGACCAATGTATCCATCGCCTCCTTGGCGTACTCCAGACCAATGAGTTTGTTCAACACGTCGTTGTTGACCATCATCACTATTTGATCCAAAGCCTCCACGTCATCTTCAATTCGCTTTTTCAATTTAGCCTTCCGTACCTCTGCTGCAGCTGCGTCTTCACCCTGAACATCGGTAGCATAGTCCTCTTCGAGCGGCGTACGCAACAGCGTATGTGTGAGGTCCACCCGCGCCAGATGATGCTCTACGCGCCAGAATTTTGATACCCATCTTCTTCTTCTTCTTCTTATTGGCATTACATCCCCACACTGGGACAGAGCCGCCTCGCAGCTTAGTGTTCATTAAGCACTTCCACAGTTATTAACTGCGAGGTTTCTAAACCAAGTTACCATTTTTGCATTTGTATATCAATGAGGCTAACACGATGATACTTTGATGCCCAGGGAAGTCGAGACAATTTCCAATCCGAAAATTGTCTAGACCGGCACCGGGAATCGAACCCAGCCACCCTCAGCATGGTCTTGCTTTGTAGCCGCGCGTCTTACCGCACGGCTAAGGAGGGCCCATTTGATACCCATATTGACAGGTTTTCTTCTAAATGAGTTTGTGGTCAAATTATCAGATGGTCCCAATACGTTGTGAAGTTATAATCTCAGATTTTTCTGCGAAACTGGTAACTCAGGATACAAGAAATCATCATTTGGTTTCTCTAACATCGAATTATTAATTTTTGAGACATAGTCCAGCAAATCCGGAATTCCGGTTACCAGGTAATCCGTATCGGTTCTATGTGGCATTTATCGGATAGATACGTATTTCTAAATCCATAGCAAATGTAATCGTCCAAATTGGTTGAAAACTGAAGTTATGGTCATGCCAAGAACGTGAGTATCCGGATACCCTGTAGGTATGTTACTGGGTAAAAATATTCAGAAGGAGTGAGTATTTAGAATGTCTGGCGGGTACACACATTCAGTTGCTGATGAAGAATTCCGTTTTGACCATGTTAAAGTGATTTCCAAGCTTTTAAGTGCATAAAATAACTGTTTCATCTGGAAGTCATTGTTCTACAAAATTCTTGAATTTATTGCAAATATTTGATAATTTATTTTATTATTATCTCTATTTTTCCTGGACATTTGAGTAATATAATTGCCTATGTTCGATTTACCGTCAAATTCTTAAAAATCAGGAGCTGAAAATTTGTCATAAATTTAAACGCTAGGATTTCTTCGAATAAGTTATTCGAACAATGAAGAATTGGTTTTCGATCATATTTAATGCTTAAAACAAACAACTTCCAAATTTGGTTCATTGCACCATTATACGTCTGTATGCTTTTGCCATTGAGTGCACCGTAGTCAAAGGTCAAAATATGAAGAGGTGTAGTAAATAGATTATGGATGAATGCTAAATGTTAAATGAATGAGTTTTTTGGCCATAACTTTGAAGCACATATTGCGATATGGCCATTTCAAACAAAAAACTGTAGAACAGGATTCCTCGTCCTTTACAACTTGTTGTGAGTAAATAGGTTAAAAGTAAGGGTTTTAATTTTTAAATTTAATGTACGGGCCTCCCAAATTGCGAAACCTTTTTAAATTTTTTTTTTTCGCGAAATGTATATTTTAATTATGACACCTTATTCCCAGACAAGCCCTTCTTTAGCGTGGTCTTGCTGATGGACGCGCAAGTAATTAGTTATAACAGTGTCGCGATAAACTTTTTAGAATTTCAAACAATAGAATACATCAACTGAAATGAAAAACGAATCGTATCCTCGTTGGAGTTATCATAATAGGCACCTCATAAAATGACGTTTACCTCTTATTTTTATTCAATTCACAGGAGCCCCTCGTGGCATGATCGCCCGAGCCCCCCTTCGGCAGCCAGTTGCCGTTACCTTCACTCATCCTGCCCCACTGCCGCAACCAGGCACTCAACTGTTGAATCCCTCTTGGAAGCAGACCCCACCGCGGCCATCTATCCGCATCAACAACATCGAAACGGGCATCGTTATTTCGTGGACTATGGACGACCTGTCGGATGCACATGCGACCATCGTCAGCTACCAGATCTACGCCTACCAAGAGACGAACGCTCCGCCAGCGATGGACATGTGGAGGCACGTTGGTGATGTGAAGGCCATGCTTCTGCCGATGGCGGTTACGCTGACCCAGTTCCAGGAGGGACAACGGTATCACTTCGCCGTGAGGGCCGTCGACGAGCATCAGCGGGTTGGACAGTTTAGCCCCCCGCGAACCTGGAACGAGTCCACACCGGCGAAGGCTTAAACTATTTAATGTCCGTCAAGCACAAGTTTTTCTTTTAGTTAAATCATAGTGATAGTTTTATAATATTTAAACGAAAATTTTAGAGAGATAAGAAACACAAACAAATTCGTTTAGCTGTAATAGAACCATAAATTAGGCAAACGTGTATCAATCTCGATGTAGTTCTATTCCCTTGAAAAAAGGAAATAATGCAACAAAAATAATACAATTGAATACTAATCACATCTACAGAAAGTTTTAATTCGAATTTTTGTTTTTGAGAGCGTGAGAAGTTTGTGTTAATTTATTCTTGTTTTTATTGTATCGATTCCTTCCGGTTCCGGAATTGGTGTTTGTAGTTGTGTCATTCGTTCCCTTACACATTAGTTGAAAGTTTTGTATCAGCATCGCTTTCCAAGAGAGATAGGATAAGATTTCCACTTCAATCCGGTGTTATCGTACAGACAGCAGTGTGTAACTCCTTTCAATCGACACGTATTTTAAGCAGATTAACGAATGCAAGAATATGTACTACCTAATAACATATAATGAAAACAGTTATAATTAAATGTAAGGTACGCTTTCCAGGCAAATAGCAGAGTTTAGAAATAAAATCTGCATCTGAATGCTAAATGAAGTACCGTTTTTCTTATTATTGCTTCCGAATATTGAATCCTGGAGGTTTGCTTCGATCCGAAAAATATGTTTTATCATATTTCTTATATGTTGCAAGTGGTTGACCATAAAGGACCTTCATCTTTGGGTTGTTGGTTTTTATTTTAACCCTTTCCTGCCCATGGTGTCAGTTGAGCACCATCAAATTTTGCACCTTGTTACCTTAATCAAATTGTTATGACAGTCTCATAAAACCTCCACATATCATTCTGCTCCATTTTTTTCCAGCGCCTCGCGGTGGGTTTGTTTTTCGGCTCTTGCTTTCTTGTACCGATCTCTATTCGATCGGGTACCCGACACCAACAGCCGACTTCTGGCAACGTCACTCTCTGACTCTTCACATCGAACCAACCCGTCCTGGGTTGCTCTGTGCAGTGCCTACCACTTCTCGCGCTGTTGCGCTCATTGCTCCATGGATCAACTCCTAAAGATCGTTGATGATGTCGATAACGTTGATTGCACTTATCCGTTCGACGAGCTTCTAGCGGTACTCAGCCGATGCTCCTTCCGCCGACAATCGCTGGATATTGTAACCCATCGTTCGCTGTGATCTTTCGATACAGTTGACAATCGTGATCGAATTTTACTGACAACGAGGTAGTGATCAGAGTGCGTAAACGTTGATTATAATTGTGGACGTATGACACGCGTCAATACCGAAGCTCCATTACCGGTTAGAGATCTAAACGACCATCGAAAGCATGAGATCGAACAAAGCCCTAGGGTCTATTGCATTCAGCCGAGATGCTCAAAGATGATCCTGTGAACTTCGTTCAACTATTGCATCGTTTATTTCGTAATATATGAGACACCGCGACTTTCCCAAGCGACTGGATGCAGGATATTTGAGTAAAAATACCCAAAAAAGTGACCTGACTGCGTGCGATAACTGGCGAGGTATAATGCGGCTGCCTACCGTTCTCAAAGTCATATGCAAAGTTATTCTAGCACGGAATAAAGAGAAGATCTCCGGCAGCAGCAAGCCGGATTCTGTGTCGGAAGATCCTGTGTGGACTATTTTGTCACAATCTATATCATTATGAAGCAGGTCAAAGTACTCCAAGAGTCTCTTTATTTAGCTTTCATTTACTACGAAAAAGCATCCGACCGTCATCTCGAGAATACGTGGGGCGACCTAGAAGAGTTCCTGATCCTCCTCGAGGTTAGCTGCGTGTCCTTGCAGCATCGAACGTCGTGACTCGCTTTTTTAGAAGAACACCATGGTATCGTGCCAGCGCAATGCCGGCTTTCCAGGTGGCCTTACCACGCCCTATGTCCTCGGAAGGTGGGAAGGGTCAACTTCGCGCCTGCTTCCCTCTGCACGACTGGTATCAAAAATGATGATGCCGCGTGCACCCCAAATCGACCTTTCTGCGATAGGGCCTATTCGCCAGCACACAGAGGGACTTGCCGACGCGGTGCCTACGCCTGCCCCAGCCTTGACGAGGACCCCTTTCCGTCCTCGGGCTCGGAACCCGCCCGGTTGACCGACGCCGCGAAAGCGACGATACCATGTTGTCACCATGAGGCCACTTGTTCGATAAAAGGATCGAGTTCGACCACAGGGCACCGGTATGAGCCATGAAGCCGACTCCGAACCCTTGGACCACCTCTTATTTGCGCCTGAACTAGCCATTCCTCGAGTCCACGCGCCACCTTCTGTGTAGCTCCCACACGATTTGGACGATAGCCGATAAAACGGCGTTCCAGCCAACTTCATCTTTACACATCCTCCGGACTAGGTTGTCCGGGGTAGTGTCCAGACCACATGTGGCAAGCATGTGGTCACGCATTGTGCGAAAACGCGGGCACACGAACAACACGTGTTCCGCCGTTTCCTCTAAACCTGCGCACACCGGACACTCGGGCGAGGCCGAGTCTGTCTGAAGCAACCATGGCCTGTAAGGACCTGGGTCAGGTGAAAAGTGATTTCCCCATGGCGCCTCTTGACCCACGTACCTATCTCCGGTATCAACCTATGTGTCCATCTACCCTTAGTGGAACTGTCCCACGCACGCTGCCATTTGACCATTGAGGCCAACCTGTCAGTCCTACGGATGCCTCTCGTGCCGCGCATTTCGAAGCACTCTATGTCTTCACCGATAACCATGTCAATAGGCATTATACCGGTGATGACGCAAAGTGCATCGTGCAACACGGTACGGTACGCGCTCGCAACTCTTAGGCACATGAGCCTATACGTACTTTCTAACTTCGTTCTGTAGCAGTTAATACGCAGGGCCGTGCTCCAAGCTGGCCCCCCATACCTCAGTATGGACAGAGCAATGCTAGCCAGAAGCTTGCGCTTGCTGGCATAAACCGCAGAGCTATTGGACATCATCCAGGACAATGCCGCTATAGCTGTGGAGGCACGCTTGCTGGCGTAATTGACGTGGCTACCAAAGGTGAGCTTATCGTCGATCATTACCCCCAAGAGTTTGATGGAGCGTTCAGAGGTGACCGTGCAGTTGCCTGCCCTTATCACCGCTTGTTGCTCCAACTTTCGGTTGTTAACAACAACCACCTCAGTCTTGTGGTGAGCCAGTTCTAATTTCCTGGAACTCATCCACTCCTCCACAATTGCGATCGAGTGGGCTGCAGTCAATTCCACCTCTTCGATCGATTCGCCGTAGACCTCCAGCGTAATATCGTCAGCGAAGCCGACGATTGTCACGCCCACCGGGAACTTCAACCTCAAGACACCGTCGTACATAACGTTCCATAACACCGGACCCAGTATGGAACCTTGCGGAACCCCTGAGGTTATGTCAACGCACTTCCGACCCGCCTCCGTGT